>NW_027254687.1:0-132500 GCF_044704955.1 Pristiophorus japonicus | reverse complement strand
ACACCCTCTAACCCTTCTCTCCGCCAAAACTCCCCCAACCCTTCTCTCCCCCAAAACCCCCTCTAACACTACCCTCCCCACTCACCCTCCAACCCTACTCTCCCCCAAAACCCTCCCAAACTTCTCTCCCCAAACCCCCCCAATCCTTCTCTCCCCCAAAACCCCTCTAACCCTTCTCTCCCCCAAAACCCTCTCTAACCCTTCTCTCCCCCAAAACTCCCAACACTTCTCTCCCCCAAAACCCCCAACCCTTCTCTCCCCCAAACCCCCTCTAACTCTTCTCTCCCCCAAAACTCCCCCAACCTTTCTCTCCCCCAAACCCCCTTGAACCCTTCTCTCCCCAAAACTCCCAACCCTTTTCGCCTCCAAAACCCCCCAACCCTTCTCTCCCCCAAAACACCCTCTAACCCTTCTCTCCCCCAAAACCCTCTCTAACCCTTCTCTCCCCCAAAACCCCCTCTAACCATTCTCTCCCCCAAAACCCTCTCTAACCCTTCTCTCCCCCAAAACACCCTCTAACCCTTCTCTCCCCCAAAACTCCCCCAACCCTACTCTCCCCCAAACCTGCCCCAACCCTACCCTCCCCACTCACCCTCCAACCCTACTCTCCCCCAAAACCCCCCAACCCTACTCTCCCCCAAAACCCCCCCAACCCTACTCTCCCCAAAACTCCCCCAACCCTTCTCTCCCCAAAATCCCCCCAACCCTACTCTCCCCCAAACCCCACCCAACCCTTCTCTCCCCAAAACCCCTCTAACCCTTCTCTCCCTCAAACCCCCCCAACCCTACTCTCCCCCAAAACCCCCCCAACCCTTCTCTCCCCCAAACCTGCCCCAACCCTACCCTTCCCACTCACCCTCCAACCCTACTCTCCCCCAAAATCCCCCAACCCTTCTCTCTCCCCCAAAACCCCCCAACCCTACTCTCCCCCAAAACCCCCCCAACCCTTCTCTCCCCCAAAACCCCCTCTAACCCTTCTCTCCCTCAAACCCCCCCCAACCCTACTCTCCCCCAAACCTGCCCCAACCCTACCCTCCCCACTCACCCTCCAACCCTACTCTCCCCCAAAACCCCCCAACCCTTCTCTCCCCCAAAACTCCCCCAACCCTACTCTCCCCCAAAACTCCCCCAACCATACTCTCCCCCAAAACTCCCCCAACCCTACTCTCCCCCAAAACCCCCCAACCCTTCTCTCCCCCAAAACTCCCCAACCCTTCTCTCCCCCAAAACTCCCAACCCTTCTCTCCCCAAAACCCCCCAACCCTTCTCTCCCCCAAACACCATCTAACCCTTCTTTCCCCAAAACCCCCAACCCTACTCTTCCCCAAAACCCCCTCTAGCCCTTCTCTCCCCCAAAACCCCCAAACCCTACTCTTCCCCAAAACCCCCTCTAGCCCTTCTCTCCCCCAAAACCTACTCTTCCCCAAAACCCCCTCTAATCCTTCTCTCCCCCAAAACTCCCAACCCTTTTCGCCTCCAAAACCCCCCAACCCTTCTCTCCTCCAAAACACCCTCTTATCCTTCTCTCCCCCAAAACCCCCTCTAACCCTTCTCTCCCCCAAATCCCCCTCGAACCCTTCTCTCCCCCAAAACCCCCCAACCCTTCTCTCCCCAACCCTTCTCTCCCCCAAAACCCCAACCCTTCTCTCCCCCAAAACACCCTCTAACCCTTCTCTCCGCCAAAACTCCCCAACCCTTCTCTCCCCCAAAACCCCCTCTAACACTACCCTCCCCACTCACCCTCCAACCCTACTCTCCCCCAAAGCCCCCCCAACCCTTCTCTCCCCAAACCCCTCTCTAACCCTTCTCTCCCCCAAAACTCCCAACACTTCTCTCCCCCAAAACCCCCCAACCCTTCTCTCCCCCAAACCCCCTCTAACCCTTCTCTCCCCCAAAACTCCCCCAACCTTTCTCTCCCCCAAACCCCCTCTAACCCTTCTCTCCCCCAAAACTCCCAACCCTTTTCGCCTCCAAAACCCCCCAACCCTTCTCTCCCCCAAAACACCCTCTAACCCTTCTCTCCCCCAAAACCCTCTCGAACCCTTCTCTCCCCCAAAACACCCTCTAACCCTTCTCTCCCCCAAAACCCTCTCTAACCCTTCTCTCCCCCAAACCCCCCCTCTAACCCTTCTCTCCCCAAAACCCCCAACCCTTCTCTCCCCCAAAACCCCCAACCCTTCTCTCCCCCAAACCCCCCAACCCTTCTCTCCCCCAAAACCCTCTCTAATCCTTCTCTCCCCCAAAACACCCTCTAACCCTTCTCTCCCCCAAAACTCCCCCAACCCTTCTCTCCCCCAAAACCCCAACCCTTCTCTCACCAAAACCCCCTCTAACCCTTCTCTCCCCCAAACCTGCCCCAACCCTACCCTCCCCACTCACCCTCCAACCCTACTCTCCCCCAATCCCCCCCAACCCTTCTCTCCCCCAAAACTCCCCCAACCCTACTCTCCCCCAAAACTCCCCCAACCCTACTCGCCCCCAAAACCCCCCAACCCTTCTCTCCCCCAAACCCCCCCAACCTTTCTCTCCCCCAAAACCCCTCTAACCCTTCACTCCCCCAAAACTCCCCCAACCGTTCTCTCCCCCAAATCCCCCTCTAACCCTTCTTTCCCCCAAAACCCCCAACCCTACTCTCCCCCAAAACCCCATCTAGCCCTTCTCTCCCCCAAAACCCCCAACCCTACTCTCCCCCAAAACCCCCTCTAATCCTTCTCTCCCCCAACCCCCCAACCTTTCTCTCCCCCAAAACTCCCAACCCTTCTCGCCTCCAAAACCCCCCAACCCTTCTCTCTCCCAAAACCCCCTCTAACCCTTCTCTCCCCCAAAACCCTCTCTAACCCTTCTCTCCCCCAAAACCCCCTATAACCCTTCTCTCCCCCAAAACCCCCCAACCCTTCTCTCCCCCAAAACCCCCAACCCTTCTCTCCCCCAAACCCCCCAACCCTTCTCTCCCCCAAAACCCCCTCTTACCCTTCTCTCCCCCAAAACCCCCTCTAACCCTTCTCTCCCCCAAAACCCCCTCGAACCCTTCTCTCCCCCAAAACCCCAACCCTTCTCTCCCCCAAAACACCCTCTAACTATTCTCTCCCCCAAAACTCCCCCAACCCTTCTCTCCACCAAAACCCCAACCCTTCTCTCCCCAAAACCCCCTCTAACCCTTCTCTCCCCCAAAACTCCCCCAACCCTACTCTCCCCCAAAACTTCCCCAACCCTTCTCTCCCCCAAAACTCCCCCAACCCTTCTCTCCCCCAAAACTCCCCCAACCCTTCTCTCCCCCAAAACCTTCTCTCCCCACTCACCCATCCCCACAGACCCTTCGCCCCCAATCTCCCCTGTTATGTATGTAAACCTGCCAATCCCATGTCTAACCACCAGAGGGCTTATCCCCTGGAGTCCCAAGGGATCCCACAATCCCTTGGGAGCACCTGTATATTAGGAGGCCTCACAGGCTGGACAGGCACTCTGAGATCTGCAATATAGGGCTACGGTGACACCTTACTTTGAGCTCGCAGTATCGAGTCTGACTCTTTATCCAAGACATAAAAACTGGCGACGAGATACAGATAACGAACTCCGACGCAACAATGCAGAGAACTGTGGGCATCCTGGAGAAATGTTCGGAGGGCGTTGAATGGGAAACCTTCGTGGAGCAACTCGACCAATACTTCGTGGCCAACGAACTGGAAGGAGAAGCGAACGCTGCCAAACGAAGGGCGATCCTCCTCACCGTCTGCGGGGCACCAACGTATGGCCTCATGAAAAACCTGCTCGCTCCAGCAAAACCCACGGACAAGTCGTACGATGATTTGTGCACACTGGTCCGGGAGCATCTAAACCCGAAGGAAAGCGTTCTGATGGCGAGGTATCGGTTCTACACGTACAAGAGGTCTGAAGGCCAGGAAGTGGCGAGCTACGTCGCCGAGCTAAGGTGCCTTGCAGGACATTGCGAATTTGAAGGACACTTGGAGCACATGCTCAGGGACTTCTTTGTACTTGGCACTGGCCATGAAGTAATACTTCGCAAACTTTTGACAATAGAGACCCCAACCTTGAGTAAAGCCATAGCGATAGCCCAGGCGTTTAGTGACAATACCAAACAAATCTCTCAGCACAGGAGTGCTGCTACAAGTACTGTGAATAAAGTCATGTTGTTTTCGAATCGAAATGTACATGGCAGGACTTACACGCCTGTAGCTGCACGTCTGCAAATGACTCAGAGTCCGCCATCAAGGGTGGTGAATGCAAAGCCATTAACACCTTGTTGGCGCTGCGGGGGTGATCTTTGTTTCCATTCACGCCGCTTCAAAGGGTACGTTTGCAAGGGCTGTGGAACAATGGGACACCTCCAACGTATGTGCAGGCGAGCTGCAAACCCTGCTAATCCTGCAAACCATGATGTAGCAGAGAAGGACAGATCCACGGTGGATCACGACGAACCTGAGCCTCAGGCCGAGGAGGCAGAGGTATATGGGGTGCACACGTTTACCACAAAGTGTCCCCCGATAATGCTGAAGGTTGAATTAAATGGACTCCCGGTGTGCATGGAGCTGGACACGGGCGCGAGCCAGTCCATAATGAGCAAAAAGACTTTCGATAAGTTGCGATGCAACAAGGCTTCAAGGCCAGTCCTGACTCCCATTTGTATCAAACTCAGAATGTACACAAAGGAACTGATTCCCGTAATCGGCAGTGCTACCATAAAGGTCTCCTACGATGGAGCGGTGCATGAATTACCACTCTGAGTGGTACCGGGCGATGGCCCCACGCTGTTCGGCAGGAGCTGGCTGGGAAAGATACACCGGACATGGGATGATGTCCGAGAGCTTTCGTCCGTCAACGACACCTCATGTGCCCAGGTCCTAAGCAAGTTCCCCTCGCTGTTCGAACCAGGCATGGGGAAGTTCCAAGGAGCAAAAGTGCAGATCCATTTGATTCCGGAGGCACGACCCATCCATCACAAGGCGAGAGCGGTACCGTACATGATGAGAGAGAGGGTGGAGATCGAGCTTGACCGGCTGCAACGAGAGGGCATCATTTCGCCGATCGAATTCAATGAGTGGGCCAGTCCGATTGTTCCAGTCCTCAAGGGAGACGGCACCGTCAGAATCTGTGGTGATTACAAAGTAACTATCAACCGTTTCTCCCTGCAGGATCAATACCTGCTACCAAAGGCAGACGACCTATTCGCGACGCTGGCGGGAGGGAAAACGTTCACGAAGCTGGACTTGGCCTCGGCCTACATGACGCAGGAGCTAGAGGAATCTTTGAAAGGCCTCACCTACATCAACACGCACAAAGGTCTTTTCGTTTACAACGGATGCCCGTTTGGGATTCGATCAGCCGCGGCGATATTCCAGAGGAACACGGAAAGCTTGCTGAGGTCAGTCCCGCGCACCGTGGTCTTCCAGGACGACATCTTGGTTACAGGTCGGGGCACCGTCGAGCACCTGCAGAACCTGGAGCAGGTTCTTAGTCGGCTTAATCGTGTGGGGCTCAGGCTAAAACGCTCCTGGTGCCTGAAGTGGAGTTCCTGGGGAGAAGAATCGCGGCGGACGGCATCAGGCCCACCGATTCGAAGACGGAGGCCATCGAGAACGCACCACAGACCACAGAACGTGACGGAGCTGCGGTCCTTTCTAGGACTCCTGAGCTATTTTGGTAACTTCTTACCGGGTCTTCGCACACTGTTAGAACCCCTGCACTCTTTACTGCGTAAAGGAGATGAATGGGTACGGTGTAAAAGCCAAGAAAATGCCTTTGAGAATCTGTTATGTTCAAACAAATTGCTTGTGTTGTACGATCCATGTAAACGTTTGGTACTAGCATGTGATGCGTTGTCATACGGTGTCGGGTGTGTATTGCAACAAGCTAATGAATCTGGGAAATTGCAACCGGTTGCTTATGCATCCAGAAGTCTGATTAAGACCGAGAGGGCCTACAGTATGATCGAAAAAGCAGCGTTAGCATGTGTTTATGGGGTAAAGAAAATGCGTCAATATCTATTCGGGCTCAAATTTGAATTGGAAATTGACCATAAGTCGCTTGTATCCCTCTTTTGTGAAAGCAAGGGGATGAATACGAATGCATTGGATCACATCACGTTGTCCGCTTACAACTACGCCATCCGCCACAGGCCAGGCACAGAAAACTGTGTCGATGCTCTCAGTAGGCTGCCATTGCCCACCACGGGGGCGGAAATGGTGTAGCCCGCAGATTTAGTCATGGTAATGGAAGCATTCGAGAGTGAGCCATCACCCGTCACAGCCCCACAGATTAGAACCTGGATGAGCCAGGACCCCTTACTGCCCTTAGTTAAAAAAACCGTGTGCTCCACGAGAGTTGGTCTAGTGTCCCGTTAGAGATGCAGGAAGAAATAAAGCCGTACCAGCGGTGCAGAGATGAAATGTCTATATAGGCAGACTGCCTCCTATGGGGCAATCGGGTAGTTGTGCCAAAAAAGGGCAGGGACACTTTCATCAGTGATCTCCATAGTACCCTCCCAGGCATCGTAATGATGAAAGCGATAGCCAGATCCCACGTGTGGTGGCCCGGTATCGATGCGGACTTAGAGTCCTGCGTTCACAAATGTAACACATGTTCCCAGTTAAGCAATGCACCCAGGGAGGCGCCACTAAGTTTATAGTCCTGGCCCTCCAAACCGTGGTCCAGGGTTCATGTCGACTATGCAGGCCCGTTCTTGGGAAAAATGTTTTTCGTGGTTGTAGATACGTACTCCAAGTGGACTGAATGCGTGATGATGTCGGCAAGCACGCCCGCTGCCACCATTGAAAGCCTGCGGGCCATGTTTGCCACGCACGGCCTGCCTGACGTCCTTGTGGGCGACAATGGGCCGTGCTTCACCAGTGCCGAGTTCAAACAGTTCATGACCCACAATGGGGTCAAACATGTCACATCTGACCCGTTTAAACCAGCGTCCAACGGTCAGGCAGAACGAGCAGTTCAAACAATCAAGCAGAGCTTGAAGAGGGTAACTGAAGGCTCACTGCAGACTCGCCTGTCCCGAGTCCTGCTCAGTTACCGCACGAGACCCCACTCGCTCACTGGGGTTCCCCCCGCTGAACTGCTCCATGAAAAGGGCACTTAAGACAAGGCTCTCGTTGGTCCACCCTGATCTACACGAGCGGGTAGAGAGCAGGCGGCTTCAACAGAATACATATCATCATCGCGCAAATGTGTCACGCGAGATTGAAGTAAACGATCCTGTGTTTGTGTTGAACTATGGACAAGGTCCCAAGTGGATTGCTGGCACTGTTTTGGCCAACGAGGGTGTTTGTGGTCAAACTATTGACTTTGGGGGGGTGGGGGGGGTGAGTGTTGTTATGTATGTAAACCTGTAATTACCATGTCCAACCACCAGAGGGCTTATCCCCTGGAGTCCCAAGCGATCCCACAATCCCTTGGGAGCACCTGTATATAAGGAGGCCTCACAGGCTGGAGAGGCACTCTGCGATCTGTAATAAAGGGCTACGGTCACACCTTACTTTGAGCTTCCAGTATCTAGCCTGACTCTTTATTCAAGACAGAACACCAGCCCTGGGAGTGTTTGATGGGACAGTGTAGAGGGAGCTTTACTCTGTATCTAACCCCGTGCTGTACCTGCCCTGGGAGTGTTTGATGGGACAGTGCAGAGGGAGCTTTACTCTGTATCTAACCCCCTGTACCTGCCCTGGGAGTGTTTGATGGGACAGTGTAGAGGGAGCTTTACTCTGTATCTAACCCCCTGTACCTGCCCTGGGAGTGTTTGATGGGACAGTGTAGAGGGAGCTTTACTCTGTATCTAACCCCCTGTACCTGCCCTGAGAGTGTTTGATGGGACAGTGTAGAGGGAGCTTTACTCTGTATCTAACCCCGTGCTGTACCTGCCCTGGGAGTGTTTGATGGGACAGTGTAGAGGGAGCTTTACTCTGTATCTAACCCGTGCTGTACCTGCCCTGGGAGTGTTTGATGGGGACAGTGTAGAGGGAGCTTTACTCTGTATCTAACCCCCTGTACCTGCCCTGGGAGTGTTTGATGGGACAGTGCAGAGGGAGCTTTACTCTGTATCTAACCCTCTGTACCTGCCCTGGGAGTGTTTGATGGGACAGTGTAGAGGGAGCTTTACTCTGTATCTAACCCCGTGCTGTACCTGCCCTGGGAGTGTTTGATGGGACAGTGTAGAGGGAGCTTTACTCTGTATCTAACCCCGTGCTGTACCTGCCCTGGGAGTGTTTGATGGGACAGTGTAGAGGGAGCTTTACTCCGTATCTAACCCCCTGTACCTGCCCTGGGAGTGTTTGATGGGACAGTGTAGAGGGAGCTTTACTCTGTATCTAACCCCCTGTACCTGCCCCGGGAGTGTTTGACGGGACAGTGTAGAGGGAGCTTTACTCTGTATCTAACCCATGCTGTACCTGACCTGGGAGTTTTTGATGGGACAGTGTAGAGGGAGCTTTACTCTGTATCTAACCCCGTGCTGTACCTGCCCTGGGAGTGTTTGATGGGACAGTGTAGAGGGAGCTTTACTCTGTATCTAACCCTGTGCGGTACCTGCCCTGGGAGTGTTTGATGGGACAGTGTAGAGGGAGCTTTACTCTGTATCTAACCCCGTGCCCTGGGAGTGTTTGATGGGACAGTGTAGAGGGAGCTTTACTCTGTATCTAACCCCGTGCTGTACCTGCCCTGGGAGTGTTTGATGGGACAGTGTAGAGGGAGCTTTACTCTGTATCTAACCCCCTGTACCTGCCCTGGGAGTGTTTGATGGGACAGTGTAGAGGGAGCTTTACTTTGTATCTAACCCCGTGCTGTACCTGCCCTGGGAGTGTTTGATGGGACAGTGTAGAGGGAGCTTTACTCTGTATCTAACCCCATGCTGTACCTGCCCTGGGAGTGTTTGATGGGACAGTGTAGAGGGAGCTTTACTCTGTATCTAACCCGTGCTGTACCTGCCCTGGGAGTGTTTGATGGGGACAGTGTAGAGGGAGCTTTACTCTGTATCTAACCCCCTGTACCTGCCCTGGGAGTGTTTGATGGGACAGTGCAGAGGGAGCTTTACTCTGTATCTAACCCTCTGTACCTGCCCTGGGAGTGTTTGATGGGACAGTGTAGAGGGAGCTTTACTCTGTATCTAACCCCGTGCTGTACCTGCCCTGGGAGTGTTTGATGGGACAGTGTAGAGGGAGCTTTACTCTGTATCTAACCCCGTGCTGTACCTGCCCTGGGAGTGTTTGATGGGACAGTGTAGAGGGAGCTTTACTCCGTATCTAACCCCCTGTACCTGCCCCGGGAGTGTTTGACGGGACAGTGTAGAGGGAGCTTTACTCTGTATCTAACCCATGCTGTACCTGACCTGGGAGTTTTTGATGGGACAGTGTAGAGGGAGCTTTACTCTGTATCTAACCCCGTGCTGTACCTGCCCTGGGAGTGTTTGATGGGACAGTGTAGAGGGAGCTTTACTCTGTATCTAACCCCCTGTACCTGCCCTGGGAGTGTTGGATGGGACAGTGCAGAGGGAGCTTTACTCTGTATCTAACCCCGTGCTGTACCTGCCCTGGGCCGTGAAGTGTTTGCGGCGGTGAATGGGTTAAACTTTGCGCGGAGGGGCGGGGGGGCGAGTTGAATGTATTAAAACCCTGAAGCTGGCTCTGAATGTAGCTCTCCGCCCCCCCCCCTCTCCCTGGCCCCCTTGCTGCAGCCCCCTGGCTCTCCGCCCAGCCTGTGTGCTGTGAGCTGCGTGGACCGAGCTGCACTGCCCGACCTCTCCCCAGCTCCTGGCTTTCCCGAGCCCGCGGATTTGTCACAGCCCCGCCAGTGACCCAGCAACGGGATGGCCTCACAGTGCCGCCACGCTCCCTCGCCCGCTCCCACCATCCCCGCATTCCTGGCCACTCCCAACCTCGGGAGAGTCGGCGCCAGTTAAGGGCTGTCGGGGGAGGTGAGGTCGGGAGCAGGGAAGAATGCGGGGAACGCCACTCTGCCTTGGGGGCGATTGCAAAAACAGGAAGAGTTGTTCAGGAGCCAGGCGTTGTGGATCAGAGGCTGCAGCCAGACATGGAATATATCAACAGTGAGTGCCTCGCGAACCTCTGCACTTGGCTCACTTAACCCTGCGCGAACGCCGCTTGCTCAAGGCTCTCTCCCCCTCCCTGCTTCTCCCCTCTCGCTCCTTCTCCTTGTGCCCGGGCTGCATTCTGTCTCGTCCAGTCAGCAGGTTGTGCGATCGAGTCCCCCACTCCAGAGACAGAAGCACCAACATCGAGGCTGATGCTCCCAGGGCGGTGCTGAGGGAACGCCGCACTGTTGGAGGGGCGGTACTGAGGGAACGCCGCACTGTCGGAGGGGCACTACTGAGGGAGTGCCGCACTGTCGGAGGGGCACTACTGAGGGAGCACCGTACTGCGCTGTCGGAGGGGCAGTACTGAGGGAGCGCCGCACTGTCGGAGGGGCAGTACTGAGGGAGTGCCGCACTGTCGGAGGGGCACTACTGAGGGAGCGCAGCACTGTTGGGTGGGCGGTGCTGAGGGAGCACCGTACTGTCGGAGGGGCAGTACTGAGGGAGCGCCGCACTGTCGGAGGGGCAGTACTGAGGGAGCGCCGCACTGTCGGAGGGGCAGTACTGAGGGAGCGCCGCACTGTCGGAGGGGCAGTACTGAGGGAGGGCCGTACTGCGCTGTCGGAGGGGCACTACTGAGGGAGCACCGTACTGCGCTGTCGGAGGGGCAGTACTGAGGGAGCGCCACACTGTTGGAGGGGCAGTACTGAGGGAGGGCCTTACTGCGCTGTCGGAGGGGCAGTACTGAGGGAGCGCCGTACTGTCGGAGGGGCAGTACTGAGGGAGTGCCGCACTGTCGGAGGTGCAGTACTGAGGGAATGCTGCACTGTCGGAGGGGCAGTACTGAGGGAGTGCCGCACTGTCGGAGGGGCAGTACTGAGGGAGCGCCGTACTGTCGGAGGGGCAGTACTGAGGGAGCGCCGTTGTCGGAGGGGCAGTACTGAGGGAGCCCGGCACGGTCGGAGGGGCGGTACTGAGGGAGCCCCGTACTGTCGGGTGGGCAGTACTGAGGGAGTGCCGCACAGTCGGAGGGGCAGTACTGAGGGAGCGCGGTACTGCGCTGTCGGAGGGGCACTACTGAGGGAGCGCCATACTGCGCTGTCGGAGGGGCACTACTGAGGGAGCACCGTACTGTCAGAGGGGCAGTACTGAGGGAGCACCGTACTGCGCTGTCGGAGGGGCAGTACTGAGGGAGCGCCATACTGCGCTGTCGGAGGGGCACTACTGAGGGAGCACCGTACTGTCGGAGGGGCAGTACTGAGGGAGCGCCGCACTGTCGGAGGGGCAGTACTGAGGGAGCATCCCACTGTCGGAGGGGCAGTACTGAGGGAGTGCCGCACTGTCGGAGGGGCAGTACTGAGGGAGCTTCCCACTGTCGGAGGGGCAGTACTGAGGGAGTGCCGCACTGTCGGAGGGGCAGTACTGAGGGAGTTCCGCACTGTTGGAGGGGCAGCACTGAGGGAGTGCCACACTGTCGGAGGGGCAGTACTGAGGGAGTGCCGCACAGTCGGAGGGGCAGTACTGAGGGAGTGCCGCACAGTCGGGGGGGCAGTACTGAGGGAGTGCCGCACAGTCGGAGGGGCAGTACTGAGGGAGCGCCGCACAGTCGGGGGGGCAGTACTGAGGGAGTGCCGCACTGTCGGAGGGGCAGTACTGAGGGAGTGCCACACTGTTGGAGGGGCAGCGCTGAGGGAGCGCCGCACTGTCGGAGGGGCAGTACTGAGGGAGCGCCGCACTGTCGGAAGGGCAGTACTGAGGGAGTGCCACACTGTCGGAGGGGCGGTACTGAGGGAGCACCGCACTGTCGGAGGGGCAGTACTGAGGGAGCGCCGCACTGTCGGAGGGGCAGTACTGAGGGAGCGCCGCACTGTCGGAAGGGCAGTACTGAGGGAGCGCCGCACTGTCGGAGTGGCGGTGCTGAGAGAGTGCCGCACTGTCGGAGGGGCAGTACTGAGGGAGTGCTGCACTGTCGGAGGGGTAGTACTGAGGGAGCGCCGTACTGTCGGAGGGGCAGTACTGAGGGAGTGCCGCACTGTCGGAGGGGCAGTACTGAGGGAGCACCGCACTGTCGGAGGGGCAGTACTGAGGGAGTGCCGCACTGTCGGAGGGGCAGTACTGAGGGAGCACCGCACTGTCGGAGGGGCAGTACTGAGGGAGTGCCGCACTGTCGGAGGGGTAGTACTGAGGGAGCGCCGTACTGTCGGAGGGGCAGTACTGAGGGAGTGCCGCACTGTCGGAGGGGCAGTACTGAGGGAGCGCCGTACTGTCGGAGGGGCAGTACTGAGGGAGTGCCGCACTGTCGGAGGGGCAGTATTGAGGGAGTGCCGCACTGTCGGAGGGACAGTACTGAGGGAGCGCCGTACTGTCGGACGGGCAGTACTGAGGGAGCCCTGCATTGTCGGAGGGGCAGTACTGAGGGAGTGCCGCACTGTCGGAGGGGCGGTGCTGAGGGAGCGTCGCACTGTCGGAAGGGCAGTACTGAGGGAGTGCCGCACTGTCGGAGGGGCGGTGCTGAGGGAGCGCCGCACTGTCGGATGGGCAGGACTGAGGGAGTGCCGCAGTGTCGGAGGGGCAGTACTGAGGGAGCACCGTACTGCGCTGTCGGAGGGGCAGTACTGAGGGAGTGCCGCACTGTCGGAGGGGTAGTACTGAGGGAGCGCCGTACTGTCGGAGGGGCAGTACTGAGGGAGTGCCGCACTGTCGGAGGGGCAGTACTGAGGGAGCGCCGTACTGTCGGAGGGGCAGTACTGAGGGAGTGCCGCACTGTCGGAGGGGCAGTATTGAGGGAGTGCCGCACTGTCGGAGGGACAGTACTGAGGGAGCGCCGTACTGTCGGACGGGCAGTACTGAGGGAGCCCTGCATTGTCGGAGGGGCAGTACTGAGGGAGTGCCGCACTGTCGGAGGGGCGGTGCTGAGGGAGCGTCGCACTGTCGGAAGGGCAGTACTGAGGGAGTGCCGCACTGTCGGAGGGGCGGTGCTGAGGGAGCGCCGCACTGTCGGATGGGCAGGACTGAGGGAGTGCCGCAGTGTCGGAGGGGCAGTACTGAGGGAGCACCGTACTGCGCTGTCGGAGGGGCAGTACTGAGGGAGCACTGTACTGCACTGTCGGAGGGGCACTACTGAGGGAGCGCCGCACTGTCGGAGGGGCAGTACTGAGGGAGCATCCCACTGTGGGAGGGGCAGTACTGAGGGAGTGCCGCACTGTCGGAGGGGCAGTACTGAGGGAGTGCCTCACTGTCGGAGGGGCGGTGCTGAGGGAGCGCCGCACTGTCGGAAGGGCAGTACTGAGGGAGTGCTGCACTGTCGGAGGGGCAGTACTGAGGGAGCGCCGCACTGTCGGAGGGGCAGTACTGAGGGAGCGCCGCACTGTCGGAGGGGCAGTACTGAGGGAGTGCCGCACTGTCGGAGGGGCAGTACTGGGGGAGTGCCGCACTGTCGGAGGGGCAGTACTGAGGGAGTGCCGCACTGTCGGAGAGGCAGTACAGAGGGAGCGCCGCACTGTCGGAGGGGCAGTACTGAGGGAGTGCCGCACTGTCGGAGAGGCAGTACTGAGGGAGCGCCGCACTGTCGGAGGGGCGGTACTTAGGGTGTGTTCCACTGTCGGAGGGGCAGTACTGGGGGAGTGCCGCACTGTCGGAGGGGCAGTACTGGGGGAGTGCCGCACTGTCAGAGGTGCCGTCTTTCGGATGAGACATTTAACCCGAAGCCCTGTCTGCTTCTCTCAGGTGGATGTAAAAGGTCCCGGGGCACTATTCCTAAGAAGCCTCGGGCGTTATCCTCGGTGACCTGGGGCCACTATTTATCTCTCAATATACATAACAAAAACAGATTATCTGGGTCATTATCACATTGCTGTGTGTGGGAGCTTGCTGTGCACAAATTGGCTGCTGCGTTTCCCACAATGCAACAGTGACCACACTCCAAAAAGTGCTTCATTGGCTGTAAAGCGCTTTGGGACGTCCGGTGGTCATGAAAGGGGCTATATAAATGAAAGACTTTCGTCTTTCAAATTCTCCCGCTCTCTTTCTGAACACTCTGGTAAAGCTGTTGACCCAGTTTAGCAAAGGTATTCAGGGAAATGAGGTGTGTGCAGTGAGGTCACAGATTACCGGAATCTGTCGAAATGGTGGAACTGGCTGGAGGGACGGCAAGGCCTCCCGCTGTTCCCATGTACAGATCAGCCGTGATCTGATTGAATGGGGGAACTGTCCCGAGGGGCAATGGCTGAGTCCTGTTCCTATGTTCCTCTGCCTCTGTCGTCTGTAGTTTAACCTGTGCATCGAACAATCGAACGACTAGCATCTAATCGAGGGATTCGGGGGGTTTATATCTAGAATAACAGACACCCGGGAGTGAGTTACAGGCTGCAATCTAATCGAGGGGTTCGGGGGGTTTATATATAGAATAACAGATACCCGGGAGTGAGTTACAGGCTGGAATCTAATCGAGGGGTTCGGGCTTTATATATAGAATAACAGATACCCGGGAGTGAGTTACAGACTGGAATCTAATCGAGGGGTTCGGGGGGGGGGTTATATATAGAATAACAGATACCCGGGAGTGAGTTACAGGCTGGAATCTAATCGAGGGGTTCGGGGGGTTTATATATAGAATAACCGATACCCGGGAGTGAGTTGCAGGCTGGAATCTAATCGAGGGGTTCGGGGGGTTTATATATAGAATAACAGATACCCGGGAGTGAGTTACAGGCTGGAATCTAATCGAGGGGTTCGGGGGGTTTATATATAGAATAACCGATACCCGGGAGTGAGTTGCAGGCTGGAATCTAATCGAGGGGTTCGGGGGGGTTTATATATAGAATAACAGATACCCGGGAGTGAGTTACAGGCTGGAATCTAATCGAGAGGTTCGGGGGGTTTATATATAGAATAACAGACACCCGGGAGTGAGTTACAGGCTGGAATCTAATCGAAGGGTTCGGGGGGTTTATATATAGAATAACAGATACCTGGGAGTGAGTTACAGGCTGGAATCTAATCGAGGGGTTCGGGGGGTTTATATATAGAATAACAGATACCCGGGAGTGAGTTACAGGATGAAATCTAATCGAGGGGTTCGGGGGGTTTATATATAGAATAACAGATACCCGGGAGTGAATTACAGGCAGGAATCTAATCGAGGGGTTCGGGGGTTTATATATAGAATAACAGATACCCGGGAGTGAGTTTCAGGCTGCAATCTAATCGAGGGGTTCGGGCGTTTATATATAGAATAACAGATACCCGGGAGTGAGTTACAGGCTGGAATCTAATCGAGGGGTTCGAGGGTTTATATGTAGAATAACCAATACCCGGGAGTGAGTTACAGGCTGGAATCTAATCGAGGGGTTCGGGGGGTTTATATATAGAATAACAGATACCCGGGAGTGAGTTACAGACTGGAATCTAATCGAGGGGTTCGGGGGGTTTATATATAGAATAACAGATACCCGGGAGTGAGTTACAGGCTGGAATCGACACAATCGCACCTACCCGATGACAGCAATTCTTCACTCTGTCAGTGCGTGGGCATCAGCTCATTGAGACCGACATCCTCACATTCCAGAAATCATGTCCTGACTTGTCTCGAGTTCCAAGTATTCGGTAATTGGCATTGTAGATCCTGAATAAACAGTGACTCTGTACAGTTACAGTGAGTAATCCTTACCCTGAAGAAACAGTGACTCTGTACAGTTACACAGTGAGTGACCCTTACCCTGAATAAACAGTGACTCTGTACAGTTACACAGTGAGTGACCCTTACCCTGAATAAACAGTGACTCTGTACAGTTACACAGTGAGTGACCCTTACCCTGAATAAACAGTGACTCTGTACAGTTACACAGTGAGTGACCCTTACCCTGAATAAACAGTGACTCTGTACAGTTACAGTGAGTGACCCTTACCCTGCTCTCTAAACAGTGACTCTGTACAGTCACAGTGAGTAATCCTTACCCTGAATAAACAGTGACTCTGTACAGTCACAGTGAGTAATCCTTACCCTGAATAAACAGTGACTCTGTACAGTTACACAGTGAGTGACCCTTACCCTGAATAAACAGTGACTCTGTACAGTTACAGTGAGTAATCCTTACCCTGAATAAACAGTGACTCTGTACAGTTACACAGTGAGTGACCCTTACCCTGAATAAACAGTGACTCTGTACAGTTACAGTGAGTAATCCTTACCCTGAATAAACAGTGACTCTGTACAGTTACACAGTGAGTGACCCTTACCCTGAATAAACAGTGACTCTGTACAGTTACAGTGAGTGACCCTTACCCTGAATAAACAGTGACTCTGTACAGTTACACAGTGAGTGACCCTTACCCTGAATAAACAGTGACTCTGTACAGTTACACAGTGAGTGACCCTTACCCTGAATAAACAGTGACTCTGTACAGTTACAGTGAGTGACCCTTACCCTGAATAAACAGTGACTCTGTACAGTTACACAGTGAGTGACCCTTACCCTGAATAAACAGTGACTCTGTAAAGTTACACAGTGAGTGACCCTTACCCTGAATAAACAGTGACTCTGTAAAGTTACACAGTGAGTGACCCTTACCCTGAATAAACAGTGACTCTGTAAAGTTACACAGTGAGTGACCCTTACCCTGAATAAACAGTGACTCTGTAACGTTACACAGTGAGTGACCCTTACCCTGAATAAACAGTGACTCTGTACAGTTACAGTGAGTGACCCTTACCCTGAATAAACAGTGACTCTGTAAAGTTACACAGTGAGTGACCCTTACCCTGAATAAACAGTGACTCTGTACAGTTACACAGTGAGTGACCCTTACCCTGAATAAACAGTGACTCTGTACAGTTACAGTGAGTGACCCTTACCCTGAATAAACAGTGACTCTGTAACGTTACACAGTGAGTGACCCTTACCCTGAATAAACAGTGACTCTGCAAAGTTACACAGTGAGTGACCCTTACCCTGAATAAACAGTGACTCTGTACAGTTACAGTGAGTGACCCTTACCCTGAATAAACAGTGACTCTGTAACGTTACACAGTGAGTGACCCTTACCCTGAATAAACAGTGACTCTCTACAGTTACAGTGAGTGACCCTTACCCTGCTCTATAAACAGTGACTCTCTACAGTTACAGTGAGTGACCCTTACCCTGCTCTATAAACAGCTCCAGTGCACCAGTGCAGCCTTCGGCCTCCTGAGGAAAAGTGTTTGAAGACCAGGCCCTCAAATCCACCACCAAGCTCATGGTCTACAGGGCTGTAGTGATACCCGCCCTCCTGTATGGCTCAGAGACATGGACCATGTACAGTAGACACCTCCAGTCGCTGGAGAAATACCACCAACGATGTCTCCGCAAGATCCTGCAAATCCCCCGGGAGGACAGACGCACCAACGTTAGCGTCCTCGACCAGGCCCAACATCCCCAGCATCGAAGCACTGACCACACTCGACCAGCTCCGCTGGGCAGGGCCACATTGTCCGCATGTCCCCCAGACACGAGACTCCCCAAAGCAAGCGCTCTACTCGGAACTCCTTCACGGCAAACGGGCCAAAGGTGGGCAGAGGAAACGTTACAAGGGACCACCCTCAAAGCCCCTCCCTGATATAAAGTGCAACATCCCCACCGACACCTGGGAGTCCCTGGGCCCAAAGACCAGTCCGCCCTCAGTGGAGGAAGTGCATCCGGGAGGGCGCTGAGCACCTCGAGTCTCGTCGCCGAGAGCGCGCAGAAACCAAGCGCAGGCAGCGGAAGGAGCGTGCGGCAAACCAGTCCCACCCTCCCCTTCCCTCAACGTCTGTCTGTCCCACCTGTGACAGGGACTGTGGCTCCCCGTATTGGGCTGTTCAGTCACCTCAGGACTCGTGTTAAGAGTGGAAGCAAGTCTTCCTCGATCCCGAGGGACTGCCAATGATGATGGGGATGATGAGCAGAGGTAAGCGCCCTCTCGCCTGTTGGCACTGACCATTTTCCTTCTCTTCATCCGCTGCAGATTCCCACTTGCCCCGGGTCCTGACCCGCTCCATGTCGAGGAATGTTTCAGCCATCACTCACAGGACGTACAAGTTGGTCCTGGAGCTGAGACGGCGTTCTGAGCGTCTCGTGGACCTATATGTGAGTGCGCCTGTTCTGTCACTGCATCACTGTCTGTGTCCCCATCTGACTGGCGCAAAAGTCCCACCGCCATCCCCCTCTTCTCTCAGACGCCCGGTTTGAATCTGATAGAATCATCAAACGATACAGAGAAACGTAGACAATAGGTGCAGGAGCAGGCCATTCGGCCCTTCGAGCCTGCACCACCATTCAATAAGATCATGGCTGATCATTCACCTCAGTACCCCATTCCTGCTTTCTCTCCATACCCCTTGATCCCTTTAGCCGTAAGGGCCACATCTAACTCCCTCTTGAATATATCTAACGAACTGGCCCCAACAACTTTCTGCAGTAGAGAATTCCACAGGTTCACAATTCTCTGAGTGAAGAAGTTTCTCCTCATCTCGGTCCTAAATGGCTTACCCCTTATCCTTAGACTGTGTGACCCCTGGTTCTGGACTTCCCCAACATCGGGAACATTCTTCCTGCATCTAACCTGTCCAGTCCCATCAGAATTGTACATGTTTCGATGAGGTCCCCTCTCATCCTTCTAAACTCCAGTGAATATAAGCCTAGTCGATCCAGTCTTTCTTGATATGTCAGTCCTGCCGTCCCGGGAATCAGTCTGGTGAACCTTCGCTGCACTCCCTCAATAGCAAGAATGTCCTTCCTCAGATTAGGAAAAACTGAACATAATATTTAAGGTGTGGCCTCACCAAGGCCCTGTACAACTGCAGCAAGACCTCCCTGCTCCTATACTCAAATCCCCTCGCTATGAAGGCCAACATACCATTTGCTTTCTTCACCGCCTGCTGTACCTGCATGCCAACCTTCAATGACTGATGTACCATGACACTCAGGTCTCGTTGCACCTCCCCTTTTCCGAATCTGTCACCATTCAGATAATATTCTGCCTTCCTGTTTTTGCCCCCAAAATGGATAACCTCACATTTATCCACATTATACTGCATCTGCCATGCATTTTCCCACTCACCTAACCTGTCCAAGTCGCCCTGCAGCCTCATAGCATCCTCCTCACAGCTCACACCGCCACCCAGCTTAGTGTCATCTGCAAACTTGGAGAATATTACACTCCATACAGAACAGATGGAGGCCATTCCGCCCATTGTGGCTTTTTGGTAGAGCTATTGAACTAGTCCCACTCGCCCCTGCTCTGTCCCTGTCGCCCTGTGACGTTTTCCCCGTCAAGTATTGATCCAATTAGCTTTCGAAAGTCACTATTGAATCTGTGTCCACCGCCCTTTCAGGCAGCGCGTTCCAGATCACAATAACTCGCTGCGTAGAAACATTCTTCTCATCTACACCCTCTGGTTCTGTTGCCAGTCACCTTAAATCTGTGTCTCTCTGGTTACCCATCCTCCGACACTGGGAACTGTTTCTCGTGGTTTACTCTGGCCGAACCCCTCGTGATTTTGAACCCCTCGATCAAATCTCCCCTTTAACCTTCTCTGCTCCGAGGAGAACAACCCCAGCTTCTCCAGTCTCCCCATGTAACCGAAGTCCCTCATCCCCTGGAACCATTCTGGTCAATCTCCTCTGCACCCTCTCCAAGGTCGCCACATCCTTCCGAAAGTGCAGGGCCCAGAATTGGACACAATACTCCAGCTGGAGCCTCGCCAATGTTTTATGCAAGTTTAGCAATAACTGCCTTGCTTCGGTGCTCGATGTCTTTAGTTATTAAACCAAGGATCCCATGTGCATTTTTAAGATCCTTCTCAACTTAGTATGCAGGTACAGCAAGTGATCAGGAAGGCCAATGGTATCTTGGCCTTTATTGCAAAGGGGATGCAGTATATAAGCAGGGAGGTCTTGCTACAGTTACACAGGGTATCAGTGAGGCCACACCTGGAGTACTGCGTGCAGTTTTGGTCTCCGTATTTACGAAAGGATATACTTGCTTTGGAGGCAGTTCAGAGAAGGTTCACTCGGTTGATTCCGGGGATGAGGGGGTTGACTTATGAGGAAAGGTTGAGCAGGTTAGGCCTCTACTCATTGGAGTTCAGAAGAATGAGAGGTGACCTTATCGAGATTAAGAGGGGGCTTATATAAGATAATGAGGGGGCTTGACAAGGTGGATGCAGAGAGGATGTTTCCACTGATGGGGGGAGACTAGAACTAGGGGGCACGGTCTTAGAATAAGGGGCCGCCTATTTAAAACGGAGAGGAGGAGGAATTTCTTCTCTCAGAGGGTTGTAAACCTGTGGAATTCGCTGCCTCAGAGAGCTGGGACATTGAATAAAGTTAAGGCAGTTTCTTAACCGATAAGGGAATAAGGGGTTATGGGGAAGTGGAGCTGAGTCCATGATCGGATCAGCCATGATCGTATTGAATGGCGGAGCAGGCTCGAGGGGCCATATGGCCCACTCCTGCTCCTATTTCTTATGTAACCTGTCCTGCCATTTTCAAACAGTTATGCACACAAGCCCCCAGGTCTCTCTGTTCCTGCACCCCCCCTGTAAAATTGCACCGTTGACTTTATGTTGCCTCTCCCTCATTAATTCCTACCCAACATGAATCACGGCACTCTTTCCTGAGTTGAACTGCATTTGCCATGCGGTTGCCCATGTCACCGGTCTGACTGTGTCCTTTGACAGTCTGTTGCTGTCCTCCTCGCTGTTTATTACGTTTCCGAGTTATACGTCGACTGCAGGCTTTGGAATTGTGCCCTGTGTACCCAACTCCAGGTCATTAATACATATTAAAAAGAGCAGAGTTCCCAAACCCTCCAGTCCGTGCACCGCTACTCGCTGGTTACAGTCGGCAACCAATTGCGTATCCATGCTCCCACTGCCCCGGATAAACCCCCTTGGTTTTAATTTTGCCAACGGGTCGATGATGTGGTACATTTGTCAAACTCCCTCAGAAAGTCCATATACACCGCATCCGCCACACTGCACTCAGCAACCCTTGCCGTCACTCCAGCAAAGCATTCAATCGGCTGAGCCAAACACCATCGACCTTGAACAAATCCCTGCCCGCTTTCATTCATCAGCCCGTCCTTTTCCAAATATCGATTCATTGCTGTCTCGATCAATACCTCTCCGCTGGATCTCCTTCCACCAATCCCTCCACTTGAAAATTATCGTCCTTGCTTTCAAATCTCACCACAAACATCGGCACTCCCAATCTCTGTAACCTCCTCCAGTCCCGACACCCACCCTATCTCTGTAACCTCCTCCAGCCACTACACCCCTCCCTATCTCTGTAACCTCCTCCAGCCACTACACCCCTCCCTATCTCTGTAACCTCCTCCAGCCCCTACACCCCTCCCTATCTCTGTAACCTCCTCCAGTCCCCACACCCCTCCCAATCTCTGTAACCTCCTCCAGTCCCCACACCCCTCCCAATCTCTGTAACCTCCTCCAGCCCCTACACCCCTCCCTATCTCTGTAACCTCCTCCAGTCCCTACACCCCTCCCTATCTCTGTAACCTCCTCCAGTCCCCACACCCCTCCCAATCTCTGTAACCTCCTCCAGCCCCTCCCTATCTCTGTAACCTCCTCCAGCCCCCACACCCCTCCCTATCTCTGTAACCCCCTCCAGCCCCTACACCCCTCTGTATCTCTGTAACCTCCTCCAGCCCCGACACCCCCTCCCTATCTCTGTAACCTCCTCCAGTCCCCACACCCCTCCCTATCTCTGTAACCTCCTCCAGTCCCTACACCCCTCCCAATCTCTGTAACCTCCTCCAGTCCCCACACCCCCTCCCAATCTCTGTAACCTCCTCCAGCCCCTACACCTCTCCCTATCTCTGTAACCTCCTCCAGTCCCCACACCCCTCCCAATCTCTGTAACCTCCTCCAGCCCCTACACCCCTCCCTATCTCTGTAACCTCCTCCAGCCCCTACACCCCTCCCTATCTCTGTCACCTCCTCCAGCCCCTACACCCGTCCCTATCTCTGTAACCTCCTCCAGCCCCTACACCCCTCCCTATCTCTGTCACCTCCTCCAGCCCCTACACCCCTCCCTATCGCTGTAACCTCCTCCAGCCTCTACACCCCTCCCTATCTCTGTAACCTCCTCCAGACCCTACACTCCTCCTTATCTCTGTAACCCCCTCCAGCCCCTACACCCCTCTGTATCTCTGTAACCTCCTACAGCCCATGCACCCCTCCCTAGCTCTGTAATATCCTCCAACCCCTACACCCCTCCCTATCTCTGTAACCTCCTCCAGCCCCTACACCCCTCCCTATCTCTGTAACCCCCTCCAGCCCCTACATCCCTCTGTATCTCTGTAACCTCCTCCAGCCCCTACACCCCTCCCTATCTCTGTAACCTCCTCCAGCCCTACACCCCTCCCTATCTCTGTAACCTCCTCCAGCCCCTACACCCCTCCCTATCTCTGTAACCCCCTCCAGCCCCTACACCCGTCCCAATCTCTGTAACCTTCTCCAGCCCCGACACCCCTCCGTATCTCTGTAACCCCCTCCAGCCCCTACACCCCTCCCTAGCTCTGTAACCTCCTCCAGCCCCTACACCCCTCCCTATCTCTGTAACCCCCTCCAGCCCCTACACCCGTCCCAATCTCTGTAACCTTCTCCAGCCCCTACAACCCTCCGTATCTCTGTAACCGCCTCCAGCTCCTACACCCTCCCTATCTCTGTAACCTCCTCCAGCCCCTCGACCCCACCCTATCTCTGTAATCTCCTCCAGCCCCTACACCCCTCCCTATCTCTGTAACCTCCTCCAGCCCCGACAGCCCTCTGTATCTCTGTAACCTCCTCCAGCCCCTACACCCCTCCCAATCTCTGTAACCTTCTCCAGCCCCTACACTCCTCCCTATCTCTGTAACATCCTCCAGCCCCTACACCCCTCCCGATCTCTGTAACCCCCTCCAGCCCCTACACCCCTCCCTATCTCTGTAACCTCCTCCAGCCCCTACACCCCTCACTATCTCTGTAACCTCCTCCAGCCCCTACACCCCTCCCTATCTCTGTAACCTCCTCCAGCCCCCACTCCCCTCCCAATCTCTGTAACCTCCTCCAGCCCCGACACCCGATCTCTGTAACCTCCTCCAGTCCCCACACCCCCTCCCAATCTTTGTAACCTCCTCCAGCCCCCACACCGCCTCCCAATCTCTGTAACCTCCTCCAGCTCCTACACCCTCCCTATCTCTGTAACCTCCTCCAGCCCCTACACCCCTCCCTATCTATGTAACCTCCTCCAGCCAGTACACCGCTCCCTATCTCTGTCACCTCCTCCAGCCCCGACACCCCTCCCTATCGCTGTAACCTCCTCCAGTCTCTACACCCCTCCCTATCTATGTAACCTCCTCCAGCCTCTACACCCCTCCCTATCTCTGTCACCTCCTCCAGCCCCTACACCCCTCCCTATCGCTGTAACCTCCTCCAGCCTCTACACCCCTCCCTATCTCTGTAACCTCCTCCAGACCCTACACTCCTCCTTATCTCTGTAACCTCCTCCAGCCCCTACACCCCTCCCTATCTCTGTAACCCCCTCCAGCCCCTACATCCCTCTGTATCTCTGTAACCTCCTCCAGCCCCTACACCCCTCCCTATCTCTGTAACCTCCTCCAGCCCTACACCCCTCCCTATCTCTGTAACCTCCTCCAGCCCCTACACCCCTCCCTATCTCTGTAACCCCCTCCAGCCCCTACACCCGTCCCAATCTCTGTAAGCTTCTCCAGCCCCTACACCCCTCCGTATCTCTGTAACCCCCTCCAGCCCCTACACCCCTCCCTAGCTCTGTAACCTCCTCCAGCCCCTACACCCCTCCCTATCTCGGTAACCCCCTCCAGCTCCTACACCCTCCCTATCTCTGTAACCTCCTCCAGCCCCTCGACCCCTCTGTATCTCTGTAACCTCCTCCAGCCACTACACCCATCCCTATTTCTGTAACCCCCTCCAGCCCTACGCCCCTCCCGATCTCTGTAACCCCCTCCAGCCCTACACCCCTCACTATCTCTGTAACCTCCTCCAGCCCCTACACCCCTCCCTATCTCTGTAGTCTCCTCCAGCCCCTACACCCCTCCCTAGCTCTGTAATCTCCTCCAGCCCCTACACCCTCCCTATCTCTGTAACCTCCTCCAGCCCCTACACCCCTCCCTATCTCTGTAACCTCCTCCAGCCCGTACACCCCTCCCTATCTCTGTAACCTCCTCCAGCCCCTACACCCCTCCCTATCTCTGTAACCTCCTCCAGTCCCCACACCCCTCCCTATCTCTGTAACCTCCTCCAGCCCCCACACCCCTCCCTATCTCTGTAACCTCCTCCAGTCCCCACACCCCTCCCTATCTCTGTAACCTCCTCCAGTCCCCACACCCCTCCCTATCTCTGTAACCTCCTCCAGTCCCCACACCCCTCCCTATCTCTGTAACCTCCTCCAGCCCCCACACCCCTCCCTATCTCTGTAACCTCCTCCAGTCCCCACACCCCTCCCTATCTCTGTAACCTCCTCCAGTCCCCACACCCCTCCCTATCTCTGTAACCTCCTCCAGTCCCCACACCCCTCCCTATCTCTGTAACCTCCTCCAGTCCCCACACCCCTCCCTATCTCTGTAACCCCCTCCAGCCCCTACACCCCTCCCTATCTCTGTAACTTCCTCCAGCCCCTACACCCCTCCCAATCTCTGTAACCTCCTCCAGCCCCTACACCCCTCCCTATCTCTGTAACCTCCTCCAGCCCCTACACCCCTCCCAATCTCTGTAACCTCCTCCAGCCCCTACACCCCTCCCTATCTCTGTAACCTCCTCCAGCCCCGACACCCTCTCCCTATCTCTGTAACCTCTTCCAGCCCCTACACCCCTCCCTATCTCTGTAACCTCCTCCAGCCTCTACACCCCTCCGTATCTCTAACCTCATCCAGCCCCTACACCCCTCCCTATCTCTGTAACCTCCTCCAGCCCCTACACCCCTCCCTATCTCTGTAACCTCCTCCAGCCCCTACACCCCTCCCTATCTATGTAACCTCCTCCAGCCACTACACCGCTCCCTATCTCTGTCACCTCCTCCAGCCCCTACACCCCTCCCTATCGCTGTAACCTCCTCCAGTCTCTACACCCCTCCCTATCTATGTAACCTCCTCCAGCCTCTACACCCCTCCCTATCTCTGTCACCTCCTCCAGCCCCTACACCCCTCCCTATCGCTGTAACCTCCTCCAGCCTCTACACCCCTCCCTATCTCTGTAACCTCCTCCAGACCCTACACTCCTCCTTATCTCTGTAACCCCCTCCAGCCCCTACACCCCTCTGTATCTCTGTAACCTCCTACAGCCCATGCACCCCTCCCTAGCTCTGTAATATCCTCCAACCCCTACACCCCTCCCTATCTCTGTAACCTCCTCCAGCCCCTACACCCCTCCCTATCTCTGTAACCCCCTCCAGCCCCTACATCCCTCTGTATCTCTGTAACCTCCTCCAGCCCCTACACCCCTCCCTATCTCTGTAACCTCCTCCAGCCCTACACCCCTCCCTATCTCTGTAACCTCCTCCAGCCCCTACACCCCTCCCTATCGCTGTAACCCCCTCCAGCCCCTACACCCGTCCCAATCTCTGTAACCTTCTCCAGCCCCTACACCCCTCCGTATCTCTGTAACCCCCTCCAGCCCCTACACCCCTCCCTAGCTCTGTAACCTCCTCCAGCCCCTACACCCCTCCCTATCTCTGTAACCTCCTCCAGCCCCTACACCCCTCACTATCTCTGTAACCTCCTCCAGCCCCTACACCCCTCCCTATCTCTGTAACCTCCTCCAGCCCCCACACCCCCTCCCAATCTCTGTAACCTCCTCCAGCCCCGACACCCGATCTCTGTAACCTCCTCCAGTCCCCACACCCCCTCCCAATCTCTGTAACCTCCTCCAGCCCCCACACCGCCTCCCAATCTCTGTAACCTCCTCCAGCCCCTACACCCCTCCCTATCTCTGTAACCTCCTCCAGCCTCTACACCCCTCCGTATCTCTAACCTCATCCAGCCCCTACACCCCTCCCTATCTCTGTAACCTCCTCCAGCCCCTACACCCCTCCCTATCTATGTAACCTCCTCCAGCCAGTACACCGCTCCCTATCTCTGTCACCTCCTCCAGCCCCTACACCCCTCCCTATCGCTGTAACCTCCTCCAGTCTCTACACCCCTCCCTATCTATGTAACCTCCTCCAGCCTCTACACCCCTCCCTATCTCTGTCACCTCCTCCAGCCCCTACACCCCTCCCTATCGCTGTAACCTCCTCCAGCCTCTACACCCCTCCCTATCTCTGTAACCTCCTCCAGACCCTACACTCCTCCTTATCTCTGTAACCCCCTCCAGCCCCTACACCCCTCTATATCTCTGTAACCTCCTACAGCCCATGCACCCCTCCCGAGCTCTGTAATATCCTCCAGCCCCTACACCCCTCCCTATCTCTGTAACCGCCTCCAGCCCCTACACCCCTCCCTATCTCTGTAACCCCCTCCAGCCCCTACATCCCTCTGTATCTCTGTAACCTCCTCCAGCCCCTACACCCCTCCCTATCTCTGTAACCTCCTCCAGCCCTACACCCCTCCCTATCTCTGTAACCTCCTCCAGCCCCTACACCCCTCCCTATCTCTGTAACCCCCTCCAGCCCCTACACCCGTCCCAATCTCTGTAAGCTTCTCCAGCCCCTACACCCCTCCGTATCTCTGTAACCCCCTCCAGCCCCTACACCCCTCCCTAGCTCTGTAACCTCCTCCAGCCCCTACACCCCTCCCTATCTCTGTAACCCCCTCCAGCTCCTACACCCTCCCTATCTCTGTAACCTCCTCCAGCCCCTCGACCCCTCCCTATCTCTGTAATCTCCTCCAGCCCCTACACCCCTCCCTATCTCTGTAACCTCCTCCAGCCCCGACAGCCCTCTGTATCTCTGTAACCTCCTCCAGACCCGACACCCCTCCCAATCTCTGTAACCTTCTCCAGCCCCTACACTCCTCCCTATCTCTGTAACCTCCTCCAGCCCCTACACCCCTCCCGATCTCTGTAACCCCCTCCAGCCCCTACACACCTCCCTATCTCTGTAACCCCCTCCAGCCCCTACACCACTCTGTATCTCTGTAACCTCCTCCAGCCCCTACACCCCTCCCTATCTCTGTAACCCCCTCCAGCCCCAACACCCCTCCCTATCTCCGTAACCTCCTCCAGCCCCTACACCCCTCCCTATCTCTGTAACCTCCTCCAGCCCCTACACCCCTCCCTATCTCTGTAACCACCTCCAGCCCCTACACCCCTCCCTATCTCCGTAACCCCCTCCAGCCCCTACATCTCCCTATCTCCGTAACCACCTCCAGCCCCTACACCCCTCCATATCTCTATCACCTCCTGCAGCCCCTACACCCCTCACTATCTCTGTAACCTCCCCCAGCCTCTACACCCCTCCCTATCTCTGTAACCTCCTCCAGCCCCTACACCCCTCCCTATCTCTGTAACCCCTTCCAGCCCCTACACCCCTCTGTATCTCTGTAACCCCCTCCAGCCCTACGCCCCTCCCGATCTCTGTAACCCCCTCCAGCCCTACACCCCTCACTATCTCTGTAACCTCCTCCAGCCCCTACACTCCTCCCTATCTCTGTAACCTCCTCCAGCCCCTACACCCCTCTGTATCTCTATAACCTGCTCCAGCCCCTACACCCCTCCCTATCTCTGTAACCCCCTCCAGCCCCTACACCACTCTGTATCTCTGTAACCTCCTCCAGCCCCTACACCCCTCCCTATCTCTGTAACCCCCTCCAGCCCCAACACCCCTCCCTATCTCCGTAACCTCCTCCAGCCCCTACACCCCTCCCTATCTCCGTAACCCCCTCCAGCCCCTACATCTCCCTATCTCCGTAACCACCTCCAGCCCCTACACCCCTCCCTATCTCTATCACCTCCTGCAGCCCCTACACCCCTCCCTATCTCTGTAACCTCCCCCAGCCTCTACACCCCTCCCTATCTCTGTAACCTCCTCCAGCCCCTACACCCCTCCCTATCTCTGTAACCCCTTCCAGCCCCTACACCCCTCCCTATCTCTGTAACCTCCTCAAGCCCCGATACCCCTCCCTATCTCTGTAACCCCCTCCAGCCCCTAAACCCCTCCCTATCTCTGTAACCTCCTCCAGTCCCCACACCCTCCCTATCTCTGTCACCTCCTCCAGCCCCGACACCCGTCCCTAGCTCTGTAATATCCTCCAACCCCTACACCCCTCCCTATCTCTGTCACCTCCTCCAGCCCCGACACCCGTCCCTAGCTCTGTAATATCCTCCAACCCCTACACCCCTCCCTAGCTCTGTAACCTCCTCCAGCCCCTACACCCCTCCCAATCTCTGTAACCTTCTCCAGCCCCTACACCCCTCCCTATCTCTGTAACCCCCTCCAGCCCCTACACCCCTCCCGAGCTCTGTAATCTCCTCCAGCCCCTACACCCTCCCTATCTCTGTAACCTCCTCCAGCCCCTACACCCCTTCCTATCTCTGTAACCCCCTCCAGCCCCTACACCCCTCCCTATCTCTGTAACCTCCTCCAGCCCCTACACCCCTCCCTATCTCTGTAACCTCCTCCAGCCCCTACACCCCTCTGTATCTCTGTAACCCCCTCCAGCCCCTACACCACTCTGTAACCTCCTCTAGCCCCTGCACCCCTCCCTATCTCTGTAACCTCCTCCAGCCCCTACACCCCTCCCTATCTCTGTAACCTCCTCCAGCCCCTACACCCCACCCTATCTCTGTAACCTCCTCCAGCCCCTACACCCCTCCCTATCTCTGTAACCTCCTCCAGCCCCTACACCCCTCCCTATCTCTGTAACCCCTTCCAGCCCCTACACCCCTCCCTATCTCTGTAACCTCCTCCAGCCCATACACCCCTCCCTATCTCTGTAACCCCTTCCAGCCCCTACACCCCTCCCTATCTCTGTAACCCCTTCCAGCCCCTACACCCCTCCCTATCTCTGTAACCTCCTCCAGCCCCTACACCCCTCCCTATCTCTGTAACCCCTTCCAGTCCCTACACCCCTCCCTATCTCTGTAACCTCCTCCAGCCCCTACACCCCTCCCTATCTCTGTAACATCCTCCAGCCCCTACACCCCTCCCTATCTCTGTAACCCCTTCCAGCCCCTACACCCCTCCCTATCTCCTCCAGCCCCTACACCCCTCCCTATCTCTGTAACCTCCTCCAGCCCCTACACCCCTCCCTATCTCTGTAATCTCCTCCAGCCCCTACACCCCACCCTATCTCTGTAACATCCTCCAGCCCCACAACCCCCCCCGAGATGTCTGCACTGCTCTAATTCTCCCTCCTGACCATCCCTGATTATAATCGCTCCACCATCGGTGGCCGTGCCTTCAGCTGCCTGGACCCCAAACTCTGGAGCTCCCTCCCTGAACCTCTCCGCCTATCTCTGCACCTTTAAGACCTTCTAATAAGCCCCGCCTTGGAATAAGCATCTCATGTCCCCCTCTTTGTTTCTGTGTTCATTGACGCGGCTGTGTGTGTGTGTGTGTGTGACGGGGGAGCTGTGTGTGTGTGTGTGTGTGAGGGGGGGCTGTGTGTGTGTGAGGGGGGGCTGTGTGTGTGTGTCTGTGTGAGGGGGCTGTGTGTGTGTGTGTGTGAGGGGGGGCTGTGTGTGTGTGTCTGTGTGAGGGGGGGCTGTGTGTGTGTGAGGGGGGGCTGTGTGTGTGTGTCTGTGTGAGGGGGGGCTGTGTGTGTGTGAGGGGGGGCTGTGTGTGTGTGTCTGTGTGAGGGGGCTGTGTGTGTGTGTGTGGGGGAGCTGTGTGTGTGTGTGTGTGTGAGGGGGGGCTCTGTGTGTGTGTGTGAGGGGGGGCTGTGTGTGTGTGTGTGTCTGTGTGAGGGGGCTGTGTGTGTGTGTGTGGGGGAGCTGTGTGTGTGTGTGTGTGTGAGGGGGGCTCTGTGTGTGTGTGTGAGGGGGGGCTGTGTGTGTGTGTGTGTCTGTGTGAGGGGGCTGTGTGTGTGTGTGAGGGGGGGCTCTGTGTGTGTGTGTGAGGGGGGGCTGTGTGTGTGTGTGTGTCTGTGTGAGGGGGCTGTGTGTGTGTGTGTGTGAGGGGGCTGTGTGTATGTGTGTGTTTGTGTGAGGGGGCTGTGTGTGTGTGTGGGGGAGCTGTGTGTGTGTGTGTGTGTGAGGGGGCTGTGTGTGTGTGTGTGTCTGTGTGAGGGGGCTGTGTGTGTGTGTGTGGGGGAGCTGTGTGTGTGTGTGTGTGTGAGGGGGGGCTCTGTGTGTGTGTGTGAGGGGGGGCTGTGTGTGTGTGTGGGGGGGAGCTGTGTGTGTGTGTGTGTGTGAGGGGGGGCTCTGTGTGTGTGTGTGAGGGGGGGCTGTGTGTGTGTGTGTGTGTGAGGGGGGGCTCTGTGTGTGTGTGTGAGGGGGGGCTGTGTGTGTGTGTCTGTGTGAGGGGGGGCTGTGTGTGTGTGAGGGGGGGCTCTGTGTGTGTGTGTGAGGGGGGGCTGTGTGTGTGTGTCTGCGTGAGGGAGAGCTGTGTGTGTGTGTGAGGGGGGGCTGTGTGTGTGTGTCTGTGTGAGGGAGAGCTGTGTGTGTGTGAGGGGGGGCTGTGTGTGTGTGTGTGAGGGGGGGCAGTGTGTGTGTGTGTGTGTGAGGGGGGGCTCTGTGTGTGTGTGTGAGGGAGAGCTGTGTGTGTGTGAGGGGGGGCTGTGTGTGTGTGAGGGGGGGCTGTGTGTGTGTGAGGGGGGGCTGTGTGTGTGTGTGTGTGTGAGGGGGGGCTGTGTGTGTGTGAGGGGGGCTGTGTGTGTGTGTGAGGGGGAGCTGTGTGTCTGTGTGAGGGGGGGCTGTGTGTGTGTGAGGGGGGCTGTGTGTGTGTGTCTGTGTAAGGGGGCTGTGTGTGTGAGTGTGAGGGGGCTGTGTGTGTGTGTGTGTCTGTGTGAGGGGGCTGTGTGTGTGTGTGAGGGGGGGCTGTGTGTGTGTGTGTGTGTGTGTCTGTGTGAGGGGGCTGTGTGTGTGTGTGTGTCTGTGTGAGGGGGCTGTGTGTGTGTGTGTGTGAGGGGGCTGTGTGTGTGTGTGTGTCTGTGTGAGGGGGCTGTGTGTGTGTGTGTGAGGGGGCTGTGTGTGTGTGTGTGTCTGTGTGAGGGAGCTGTGTGTGTGTGAGGGGGTGCTGTGTGTGTGTGTGTGTCTGTGTGAGGGGGCTGTGTGTGTGTGTGTGTGAGGGGGCTGTGTGTGTGTGTGTGTCTGTGTGAGGGGGCTGTGTGTGTGTGTGTGTGAGGGGGCGGTGTGTGTGTGTGTGTCTGTGTGAGGGGGCTGTGTGTGTGTGTGTGTCTGTGTGAGGGGGCTGTGTGTGTGTCTGTGTGAGGGGGCTGTGTGTGTGTGTGTGTCTGTGTGAGGGGGCTGTGTGTGTGTGTGTGTGAGGGGGCTGTGTGTGTGTGTGTGTGAGGGGGCTGTGTGTGTGTGTGTGTGAGGGGGCTGTGTGTGTGTGTGTGAGGGGGCTGTGTGTGTGTCTGTGTGAGGGGGCTGTGTGTGTGTGTGTGTCTGTGTGAGGGGGCTGTGTGTGTATGTGTGTGAGGGGGCTGTGTGTGTGTGTGTGTGTGTGTGAGGGGGGGCTCTGTGTGTGTGTGTGAGGGGGGGCTGTGTGTGTGTATCTGCGTGAGGGAGAGCTGTGTGTGTGTGTCTGTGTGAGGGAGAGCTGTGTGTGTGTGAGGGGGGACTGTGTGTGTGTGAGGGGGGGCTGTGTGTGTGTGTCTGTGTGAGGGGGGGCTGTGTGTGTGTGTCTGTGTAAGGGGGCTGTGTGTGTGTGTCTGTGTGAGGGGGCTGTGTGTGTGTGTCTGTGTGAGGGGGCTGTGTGTGTGTGTCTGTGTGAGGGGGCTGTGTGTGTGTGAGGGGGCTGTGTGTGTGTGTGTGTCTGTGTGAGGGGGCTGTGTGTGTGTGTCTGTGTGAGGGGGCTGTGTGTGTGTGTCTGTGTGAGGGGGCTGTGTGTGTGTGTGTGAGAGGGCTGTGTGTGTGTGTGTGTCTGTGTGAGGGGGCTGTGTGTGTGTGTGAGGGGGGCTGTGTGTGTGTGTGTCTGTGTGAGGGGGCTGTGTGTGTGTGTGTGAGGGGGCTGTGTGTGTTTGTGTGAGGGGGCTGTGTGTGTGTGTGTGTCTGTGTGAGGGGGCTGTGTGTGTGTGTGTGAGGGGGCTGTGTGTGTGTGTGTGTCTGTGTGAGGGGGCTGTGTGTGTGTGTGTGAGGGGGCTGTGTGTGTGTGTGTGAGGGGGCTGTGTGTGTGTGTCTGTGTGAGGGGGCTGTGTGTGTGTGTCTGTGTGAGGGGGCTGTGTGTGTGTGTGTGTTTGTGTGAGGGGGCTGTGTGTGTGTGTGAGGGGGGCTGTGTGTGTGTGTGTGTGTCTGTGTGAGGGGGCTGTGTGTGTGTGTGTGAGGGGGCTGTGTGTGTGTGTCTGTGTAAGGGGGCTGTGTGTGTGTGTCTGTGTGAGGGGGCTGTGTGTGTGTGTCTGTGTGAGGGGGCTGTGTGTGTGTGTGTGAGGGGGCTGTGTGTGTGTGTGTGAGGGGGGCTGTGTGTGTGTTTGTGAGGGGGCTGTGTGTGTGTGTCTGTGTGAGGGGGAGCTGTGTGTGTGTGTGTGAGGGGGGGCTGTGTGTGTGTGAGGGGGCTGTGTGTGTGTGTGTCTGTGTGAGGGGGCTGTGTGTGTGTGTGAGGGGGGCTGTGTGTGTGTGTGTGTCTGTGTGAGGGGGCTGTGTGTGTGTGTGTGAGGGGGCTGTGTGTGTGTGTGTGTCTGTGTGAGGGGGCTGTGTGTGTGTGTGTGAGGGGGCTGTGTGTGTGTGTCTGTGTGAGGGGGAGCTGTGTGTGTGTGTGTGAGGGGGGCTGTGTGTGTGTGAGGGGGCTGTGTGTGTGTGTGTGAGAGGGGGCTGTGTGTGTGTGTCTGTGTGAGGGGGAGCTGTGTGTGTGTGAGGGGGCTGTGTGTGAGTGTGTGTGTGTGAGGGGGCTGTGTGTGTGTGAGGGGGCTGTGTGTGAGTGTGTGTGTGTGAGGGGGGCTGTGTGTGTGTGTGAGGGGGCTGTGTGTGAGTGTGTGTGTGTGAGGGGGCTGTGTGTGTGTGTGAGGGGGCTGTGTGTGAGTGTGTGTGTGTGAGGGGGCTGTGTGTGTGTGAGGGGGCTGTGTGTGAGAATGTGTGTGAGGGGGGCTGTGTGTGTGTGAGGGGGCTGTGTGTGAGTGTGTGTGTGTGACGGGGGGCTGTGTGTGTGTGAGGGGGGGCTGTGTGTGTGTGTGAGGGGGGGCTGTGTGTGTGTGTGAGGGGGAGCTGTGTGTGTGTGTGAGGGGGGACTGTGTGTGTGTGAGGGGGGGCTGTGTGTGTGTGTGAGGGGGAGCTGTGTGTGTGTGTGAGGGGGAGCTGTGTGTGTGTGTGAGGGGGGCTGTGTGTGTGTGTGAGGGGGGCTGTGTGTGTGTGTGAGGGGGCTGTGTGTGTGTGTGAGGGGGGGCTGTGTGTGTGTGTGAGGGGGAGCTGTGTGTGTGTGAGGGGGGCTGTGTGTGTGTGTGAGGGGGGGCTGTGTGTGTGTGTGAGGGGGAGCTGTGTGTGTGTGTGAGGGGGGGCTGTGTGTGTGTGTGAGGGGGGGGGCTGTGTGTGTGTGAGGGGGGGCTGTGTGTGTGTGAGGGGGGGCTGTGTGTGTGTGTGTGTGAGGGAGCTGTGTGTGTGTGTGAGTGTGTGTGTGTGAGGGGGCTGAGTGTGTGTGTGTGAGGGGGCTGTGTGTGTGTGTGTGAGGGGGGGCTGTGTGTGTGTGTGAGGGGGGGCTGTGTGTGTGTGTGTGAGGGGGGCTGTGTGTGTGTGTGAGGGGGGGCTGTGTGTGTGTGTGAGGGGGGGCTGTGTGTGTGTGTGAGGGAGGGCTGTGTGTGTGAGGGAGGGCTGTGTGTGTGTGTGACGGCGGGGCTGTGTGTGTGTGTGAGGGGGCTGTGTGTGTGTGTGAGGGGGGGGCTGTGTGTGTGTGTGAGGGGGCTGTGTGTGTGTGTGAGGGGGGGCTGTGTGTGTGTGTGACGGCGGGGCTGTGTGTGTGTGTGAGGGGGAGCTGTGTGTGTGTGAGGGGGGGCTGTGTGTGTGTGAGGGGGCTGTGTGTGTGTGTGAGGGGGAGCTGTGTGTGTGTGAGGGGGGGCTGTGTGTGTGTGTGAGGGGGAGCTGTGTGTGTGTGAGGGGGGGCTGTGTGTGTGTGTGAGGGGGAGCTGTGTGTGTGTGAGGGGGAGCTGTGTGTGTGTGAGGGGGGGGCTGTGTGTGTGTGTGAGGGGGCTGTGTGTGTGTGAGGGGGGGCTGTGTGTGTGTGTGAGGGGGGGCTGTGTGTGTGTGTGAGGGGGAGCTGTGTGTGTGTGTGAGGGGGGGGCTGTGTGTGTGTGTGAGGGGGGGCTGTGTGTGTGTGTGAGGGGGGGCTGTGTGTGTGTGTGAGGGGGGGGCTGTGTGTGTGTGTGAGGGGGAGCTGTGTGTGTGTGTGAGGGGGGGCTGTGTGTGTGTGTGAGGGGGGGGCTGTGTGTGTGTGTGAGGGGGGGCTGTGTGTGTGTGTGACGGCGGGGCTGTGTGTGTGTGTGAGGGGGAGCTGTGTGTGTGTGAGGGGGGGCTGTGTGTGTGTGAGGGGGCTGTGTGTGTGTGTGAGGGGGAGCTGTGTGTGTGTGAGGGGGGGCTGTGTGTGTGTGTGAGGGGGAGCTGTGTGTGTGTGAGGGGGGGGCTGTGTGTGTGTGTGAGGGGGAGCTGTGTGTGTGTGAGGGGGAGCTGTGTGTGTGTGAGGGGGGGGCTGTGTGTGTGTGTGAGGGGGGGCTGTGTGTGTGTGTGAGGGGGGGCTGTGTGTGTGTGTGAGGGGGAGCTGTGTGTGTGTGTGAGGGGGGGGCTGTGTGTGTGTGTGAGGGGGGGCTGTGTGTGTGTGTGAGGGGGGGCTGTGTGTGTGTGTGAGGGGGGGCTGTGTGTGTGTGTGAGGGGGAGCTGTGTGTGTGTGTGAGGGGGGGCTGTGTGTGTGTGTGAGGGGGGGGCTGTGTGTGTGTGTGAGGGGGGGCTGTGTGTGTGTGTGAGGGGGGGCTGTGTGTGTGTGTGAGGGGGGGGCTGTGTGTGTGTGTGAGGGGGAGCTGTGTGTGTGTGTGAGGGGGGGCTGTGTGTGTGTGTGAGGGGGAGCTGTGTGTGTGTGTGAGGGGGAGCTGTGTGTGTGTGTGAGGGGGGGCTGTGTGTGTGTGTGAGGGGGGGGCTGTGTGTGTGTGTGAGGGGGGGCTGTGTGTGTGTGTGAGGGGGGGGGCTGTGTGTGTGTGTGAGGGGGGCTATGTGTGTGTGTGAGGGGGGGCTGTGTGTGTGTGAGGGGGGCTGTGTGTGTGTGAGGGGGGGCTGTGTGTGTGTGAGGGGGGCTGTGTGTGTGTGTGAGGGGGGGCTGTGTGTGTGTGAGGGGGGGCTGTGTGTGTGTGAGGGGGGCTGTGTGTGTGTGAGGGGGGGCTGTGTGTGTGTGAGGGGGGGCTGTGTGTGTGTGTGTGTGTGAGGGGGCTGTGTGTGTGTGTGAGGGGGAGCTGTGTGTGTGTGTGTGTGTGAGGGGGCTGTGTGTGTGTGTGAGGGGGGGCTGTGTGTGTGTGTGAGGGGGGGCTGTGTGTGTGTGTGAGGGGGGGCTGTGTGTGTGTGTGTGTGTGAGTGGGGGCTGTGTGTGTGTGTGTGAGGGGGGGCTGTGTGTGTGTGTGAGGGGGGGGCTGTGTGTGTGTGTGTGAGGGGGGGCTGTGTGTGTGTGTGAGGGGGGGGCTGTGTGTGTGTGTGAGGGGGGGCCGTGTGTGTGTGTGAGGGGGCGGGGCTGTGTGTGTGTGTGAGGGGGGGCTGTGTGTGTGTGTGAGGGGGGGCTGTGTGTGTGTGTGAGGGGGGGCTGTGTGTGTGAGGGGGGGCTGTGTGTGTGTGTGAGGGGGGGCTGTGTGTGTGTGTGTGACGGCGGGGCTGTGTGTGTGTGAGGGGGGGGGGCTGTGTGTGTGTGTGAGGGGAAGGCTGTGTGTGTGTGAGGGGGCTGTGTGTGTGTGAGGGGGCTGTGTGTGTGTGAGGGGGGGGCTGTGTGTGTGTGTGAGGGGGGGCCGTGTGTGTGTGTGAGGGGGAGCTCTGTGTGTGTGTGTGTGTGTGAGAGAGGGGGGGCTGTGTGTGTGTGTGTGAGGGTGGTGCTGTGTGTGTGTGTGTGTGGCCGGGGTGTGTGTGTGTGAGAGAGGGGGGGCTGTGTGTGTGAGAGAGGGGGGGCTGTGTGTGTGTGTGTGTGTGAGAGAGGGGGGGCTGTGTGTGTGTGTGTGAGAGAGGGGGGGCTGTGTGTGTGTGTGTGTGTGTGATCCTGTGTGCGTGTCTGACTGTCTGTGTGCACCTGTTCCTGTGTGTCTGTCTGGGTCTCTGTCTGTGTGTCTGCCTGTGTGCGCCTGTTCCTGTGTGTCTGTCCTGTATATCTGTCTAAGTGTCTGTCTGTGTGTATCTGTGTGTGTGTGGCTGTCTGTTTCTATGTCTGTCTGTGCATCTATGTGTGTGTCTGCCTGTGTCTGTGTGTGCACCTGTCTGTGTGTCTGTTCCTGTGTGTCTGTCTATCTGTGTGTGTCTGTCTGTGTCTGTTCCTGTCGGTGTCTGTGCTTGTGTGTCTGACTCTGTGTGTGTGTGTCTGTCGGTATGTCTGTCTGTGTGTGTGTCTGTCGGTATGTCTGTCTGTGTGCGCGTGTCTGTTCCTGCGTGCATCTCTGTGTTCCTGTGTGTGTGCCTGTTCCTGCGTGTCTGTCTGTGTTGCTGTCTGTGTTTCTCCGTGCCTGAGTGTGTGGCTGTGTTTCTGTATGTTCCTGTGTTGCTATCTGTGTTTCTGTGTATGTCTGTATGTCTGGTCAGTCTGTGTGTGTGTGTCTGCATGTCTGTCTGTGTGATATCTTTATATAGCTACGAACAAGCACACTCTACAAGACGGCTCCTTAACAAAACTGTCACATGACCTTTGTCACATGACATGCCACATGACCTTTTATTATTACTAATCAGTAGTTGCATTACATCAGTAGTCCACTCGGGGGAGCTCTATATTGCACTTCTCCCTCCTTAATGAAGAAGTAATTATAACAGCATAACGATCATATATAACGTGCATGGTTCGACACAACAAAAGAATGGACATATGTTTCCATATTTACAAATCAAACTTAACCACTGCGCCTCTGTTTTGAAGAGGATACCTTTGCTTTCGAACAGAACTTTCCAAACTTGGTGTCGAACTGAGACTCATTCTAGGCTGATCCTGAGGAGAGTTTTTCTCCGAGGACAATCCTTGATCTACCTGTGGACTCTCTCCAACTTCAGACTGTTTGTCTGCCTGACTCGGACTTAAATTGTGACTTTCTCTTGAACTTGTTTCTAGTACATCTGATGTAGGATTTGCTACTGGTACTCTACTTGTAACAAGACTATCTGACTCATCAGAAATAATCGCATCATTCCTACTTTCAACTCCTTCCACATCTGTCGGTAAAATATGATCAATGTGAAGAAACCTAACCTTTCCATGATCAAACGTCTTGACCAAGTATGTGCGAGGACCACATATCTTCACCAGTCTTCCTGGTAATCAACTTTAACCATTTATGGTGATGGTTCTTCACTCTCACCTTCTGATTTAATTTCACACTTCTCTCTCTTACTCTACCTCTATCATGATTCGCTTTCTGTCTTAATTGTTTCCCTTCCACTGACTGTGCCAAGTTTGGCTTTAACAACGAGAACCTGGTTCATGGCTGTCATTTGAGAAACAACTCTGCTGGTGGTTTACCAGTAGTATGAGGAGTATTATGATACGTAATTAGAAAATTTGCCGATTTGTGGTCCACGACAACTACAGTTTCTTTGGATTTGGATCCAACATTTGCTGGATGAGGGCACGTTTTACAACTTGTACTGTGCGCTCTGCTGCACCATTTGAAGCAGGGTGCTACGGTGGAACTTTGGTACGTTTCACACCATTTCTGCTCATGAGTTGTGCAAATTGTTCTGAACAAAATTGCGGCCCATTATCAGACACAATTTCTTCTGGGATGGCATATGAAGAAACCAACCTCGTGTTTTACTTGTTATTTTCCACATCGGGAACACCTCTACCCGCTTCGAATGACTATCAATCACAATGAACAATTGTTGTCCTTCTAGCTCAGCAAAATCTTCATGTAACCTTTGCCACACCCTGGGAGGCCATTTCCATGGCTGTAATGGTACTGGTGGTGGTTGCTTGCTTACCGATTGACACGTCGTACACGATGTACTCTATATCTTTATCAAGACCTGGCCACCATAAATAACTGCGTGCAAAACTCTTGGTCAAGCATATTCCCAGGTGCTGGTCAAGGAGGTCTCCTAATAATTTGGGCCTGAAGTTATTTGGAATAGTCACTCTTGCACCCCACATGATGCAATCTTTATCCACTGATAATTAATTCCTACAAATGAAGTATGGATGAATATCTTTACCTGATACCTGGTTTGGCCAGTCATTTGCTATGTAATCATACACCTTTGACATAACTGAGTCACGTTTGGTTGCTCTACCAATAGAGTCAGCTGTGACTCATGAATGTATGAAAAATAGAACATTTCTTCTACCTTAGAGATAATGTTCTCAGTTTCTAGTCTTTTGAGTTCTTGCTTAACATTCTCCTTGAGTAGGTATTGTATGGGATGTGGCTTGCAGTAAACAGGTCTAGCGTCCTTCTGCACTCTGACACTCGCCTTGAAGCCTTGGATAGAACTGCCTGTTGAGCAGAATATCTTCGGATGCTGCTTGATGACGTCACCTTTCGATGCAAGTTTCGTTTCCACACGAAAATTCCAGTCCAGCTTCAGTGATCCACACCAATTTCTGCCTATTAAGGCAGGCTTGTCTCCTGCCACCGCTGAGAGGGGCAAGGTCTGAAATTGATCCTTGTATTTCACCAGTACGGTGATACGTCCTACAACAGGGATTTGATCTCCTGAGTGGCCTCACCTCCTCTCCTGAGTAGCTCTATCTTCGATTCCTCCAGTGGAAAATCACGCAACGTGTCGAGATATAGCGATTCCGGTACTACACTCACGGATACACCAGTGTCAATTTCCATGGGTATCCTGCTTCATGCAATGTCTACTTGGATGACAATACTTTGCGAATCGTTGCTAGATATGCTTGTGCTCCTGATGATGTGCATCTCCTCCTCCTGTTGCTTCTCTCCCATGCTATGTAGTCTCTGGCGATTTCTAGTTATAGCATTGAATATCGGTTCACTCTTCAGTCGGCATGGCTTCGAACGATGCCCAGTTTTCTTGCAGATGAAACAATCTGCCTTCACGTATGGACAACTTTGAGCAATGTGTTGTCCCAGGCACCGATAGCAGGACTTCAATGCTCCGTTGCCGAGGCCTTGGGGCCTAACTGCCTTTTACTTCTAACCTGCAGGCGATTCACCTCAGTTGTCTGAGGACCGGAAATGGCATGAAATTCTCGGGAATATTGGTCGGCCATATCCATTGACAAGCTAAATCAAAAGTCAAAGTTAGGGGTTGGCAACAACTTTCTGATAATCGCTGGATAGCTTATTAAAATCTACCATGTACTCAGTGATACTTTCATGGGAAATAGGAGGTGTGTGGGGTGACCTGACCCATCCACCTCCATGGCACGAACCTGGTATTGCAGTACTTCCAGGAACGGTGCTTGGGTTCTAGGCCTTTTGGCTAAGAGCATTAGCGCAGGGTGATCCTTGATGTGTGCAAGGTGACCTCTGGCGTTTGTGATTTGACAAAGAATTGGAAAGATTGGCTACGAAAAATTAAAAAAAAAAAAAAAAATTAATTGATTTTGTGTTCAAAAACGACAACATTCAGCAATTTCCAGGGGCGCATGACTGTAGTGTTGTTCTAATTTGGTTAGAATCCCCGTTAGCGGTGTGTTCTTTGGCTTGATGGGAACAAGCACATTTTTCAGGGTATCATACCTGCTTCAGTCCAGAAAATAGCCCGTTTCCTTTCTAACACTACGGTTTTCATTTTCGACAATACGATTTGCAGTGAAAAACTTTTCCAGCCACTCCACATGCGCTCCGAAAGTCTCCATTTTCCCCAAGTGCCGTATTATTCCCATAGGCGTGGTCATCAGGATTCTGGCAACACAGTTCAGCCAAGTGTGCTTGAAATTTACTTTGGATTTTTAGCTGTTCTGCAAAACAACGACTCTCCGTTGGTTGGCAGGATCATCCACCAACAAAAATCTCAGCTAACGAATCCAATGATGCTATCCTCGTTGCCAATCTGTGATATCTTTATATAGCTACCAACCAACACACTCAACAAGATGGCTCCTTAACTAGCCTGTCACATGGCTTTGCCACGTGACCAATTATTATTACTACATCAGTAGTCGCATTACGTTATTAGTCCATTAGGTGGAGTTCTATTACAGTCTGCGTGTCTGCCTGTGTATCTGTTTGTTTATCTGCGTGTCACTGAGTGTGTGTCAGTCTATGTGTCAGTCTGCGTGTGTGTGTGTATGTAAGTGTGTGTGTGTGTGTGTGTGAGTCAGTCTGTGTGTGTGTCTGTGAGTCAGTGTGTGTGTGTGCGCGTCAGTCTGTGCGCGCGACAGTCTGTATGTGTGTGTGTGTCAGTCTGTGTGTGTGTCTGTGTGTGCGTCAGTCTGTGTGTGCGTGTGTGTGTCAGTCTGTGTGTGTGTGTGTGTCACTCTGTGTGTGTGTCTGTGTCACTCTGTGTGTGTGTGTGTCACTGTGTGTGTGTGTGTCACTCTGTGTGTGTGTGCATGTGTGTGCGTCACTCTGTGTGTGTGTCTGTGTCAGTCTGTGTGTGTGTGTCACTCTGTGTGTGTGTGTGTCACTCTGTGTGTGTGTGTGTGTGCGTCACTCTGTGTGTGTGTGTCACTCTGTATGTGTGTCAGTCTGTGTGTGTGTGTGTGCGTCACTCTGTGTGTGTGTGTGTGTCACTCTGTGTGTGTGTCAGTCTGTGTGTGTGTGTGTGTCAGTCTGTGTCACTCTGTGTGTGTGTGTCACTCTGTGTGTGTGTGTGTGTGTGTGCGTCACTCTGTGTGTGTGTCACTCTGTGTGTGTGTGTGTGTGTGCGTCACTCTGTGTGTGTGTCACTCTGTGTGTGTCCGTCTGTGTGTGTGTGCGTCACTCTGTGTGTGTGTGTGTGTGTGTGCGTCACTCTGTGTGTGTGTGTGTGTGTGCGTCACTCTGTGTGTGTGTGCGTCACTCTGTGTGTGTGTGTGTGTCACTCTGTGTTTGTGTGTGCGTCACTCTGTGTGTGTGCGTCACTCTGTGTGTGTCAGTCTGTGTGTGTGTGTGTGTCAGTCTGTGTGTGTGTGTGTGTCACTCTGTGTGTGTGTGTCACTGTGTGTGTGTGTGTCACTCTGTGTGTGTGTCAGTCTGTGTGTGTGTGCGTCAGTCTGTGTCTGTGTGTGTGTATGTGTCAGTCTGTGCATCAGTCTGTGTGTGTGTGTGTGTCACTCCGTGTGTGTGTGTGTCAGTCTGTGTGTGTTTCACTCTGTGTGTGTGTCAGTCTGTGTGTGTGTGTGTCAGTGTGTGTGTGTGTCAGTGTGTGTGTGTGTCACTCTGTGTGTGTGTGTCTGTGTGTGTGTCAGTCTGTGTGTGTGTCAGTCTGTGTGTGTGTGTCACTGTGTGTGTGTGTGTGTGTCACTCTGTGTGTGTGTATCACTGTGTGTGTGTGTCACTCTGTGTGTGTGTGTCACTCCGTGTGTGTGTGTGTGTGTGTGTGTCAGTCTGTGTGTGTGTGTCACTCTGTGTGTGTGTGTGTGTGAGTCAGTCTGTGTGTGTGTCTGTGAGTCAGTGTGTGTGTGTGCGCGTCAGTCTGTGCGCGCGACAGTCTGTATGTGTGTGTGTGTCAGTCTGTGTGTGTGTCTGTGTGTGCGTCAGTCTGTGTGTGCGTGTGTGTGTCAGTCTGTGTGTGTGTGTGTGTCACTCTGTGTGTGTGTCAGTCTGTGTGTGTGTGTGTGTGTCTGTGTCACTCTGTGTGTGTGTGTGTCACTGTGTGTGTGTGTGTCACTCTGTGTGTGTGTGCATGTGTGTGCGTCACTCTGTGTGTGTGTCTGTGTCAGTCTGTGTGTGTGTGTGTCACTCTGTGTGTGTGTGTGTGTCACTCTGTGTGTGTGTGTGTGTGCGTCACTGTGTGTGTGTGTCACTCTGTATGTGTGTCAGTCTGTGTGTGTGTGTGCGCGTCACTCTGTGTGTATGTGTGTGTCACTCTGTGTGTGTGTGTGTGTGTCACTCTGTGTGTGTGTCAGTCTGTGTGTGTGTGTGTGTCAGTCTGTGTCACTCTGTGTGTGTGTGTCACTCTGTGTGTGTGTGTGTGTGTGTGTGCGTCACTCTGTGTGTGTGTCAGTCTGTGTGTGTGTGTGTGCGTACGTCACTCTGTGTGTGTGTCACTCTGTGTGTGTGTCAGTCTGTGTGTGTGTCTGTGTGTGCGTCAGTCTGTGTGTGTGTGTGTGTGTCTGTGTCACTCTGTGTGTGTGTGTGTCACTGTGTGTGTGTGTGTCACTCTGTGTGTGTGTGCATGTGTGTGCGTCACTCTGTGTGTGTGTCTGTGTCAGTCTGTGTGTGTGTGTGTGTGTCTGTGTCACTCTGTGTGTGTGTGTGTCACTGTGTGTGTGTGTGTCACTCTGTGTGTGTGTGCATGTGTGTGCGTCACTCTGTGTGTGTGTCTGTGTCAGTCTGTGTGTGTGTGTGTCACTCTGTGTGTGTGTGTGTGTCACTCTGTGTGTGTGTGTGTGTGCGTCACTCTGTGTGTGTGTGTCACTCTGTATGTGTGTCAGTCTGTGTGTGTGTGTGTGCGTCACTCTGTGTGTATGTGTGTGTCACTCTGTGTGTGTGTGTGTGTGTCACTCTGTGTGTGTGTCAGTCTGTGTGTGTGTGTGTGTCAGTCTGTGTCACTCTGTGTGTGTGTGTCACTCTGTGTGTGTGTGTGTGTGTGTGTGCGTCACTCTGTGTGTGTGTCACTCTGTGTGTGTGTCAGTCTGTGTGTGTGTGTGTGCGTACGTCACTCTGTGTGTGTGTCACTCTGTGTGTGTGTCAGTCTGTGTGTGTGCGTCACTCTGTGTGTGTGTGTGTGTGTGCGTCACTCTGTGTGTGTGTGTGTGTGTGCGTCACTCTGTGTGTGTGTGCGTCACTCTGTGTGTGTGTGCGTCACTCTGTGTGTGTGTGTGTGTCACTCTGAGTGTGTGTGTGTGTCACTCTGTGTTTGTGTGTGCGTCACTCTGTGTGTGTGTGTGCGTCACTCTGTGTGTGTCAGTCTGTGTGTGTGTGTGCGTCACTCTGTGTGTGTGTGTGTGTCACTCTGTGTGTGTGTGTCACTGTGTGTGTGTGTGTCACTCTGTGTGTGTGTCAGTCTGTGTGTGTGTGTGCGTCAGTCTGTGTCTGTGTGTGTGTATGTGTCAGTCTGTGCATCAGTCTGTGTGTGTGTGTGTGTGTGTCACTCCGTGTGTGTGTGTGTCAGTCTGTGTGTGTTTCACTCTGTGTGTGTGTCAGTCTGTGTGTGTGTGTGTCAGTGTGTGTGTGTGTCAGTGTGTGTGTGTGTCCCTCTGTGTGTGTGTGTCTGTGTGTGTGTCACTCTGTGTGTGTGTCAGTCTGTGTGTGTGTGTCACTGTGTGTGTGTGTGTGTGTCACTCTGTGTGTGTGTATCACTGTGTGTGTGTGTCACTCTGTGTGTGTGTGTCACTCCGTGTGTGTGTGTGTGTGTGTGTGTGTCAGTCTGTGTGTGTGTGTCACTCTGTGTGTGTGTGTGTGTGAGTCAGTCTGTGTGTGTGTCTGTGAGTCAGTGTGTGTGTGTGCGCGTCAGTCTGTGCGCGCGACAGTCTGTATGTGTGTGTGTGTCAGTCTGTGTGTGTCTGTGTGTGCGTCAGTCTGTGTGTGCGTGTGTGTGTCAGTCTGTGTGTGTGTGTGTGTCACTCTGTGTGTGTGTCAGTCTGTGTGTGTGTGTGTGTGTCTGTGTCACTCTGTGTGTGTGTGTCACTGTGTGTGTGTGTGTCACTCTGTGTGTGTGTGCATGTGTGTGCGTCACTCTGTGTGTGTGTCTGTGTCAGTCTGTGTGTGTGTGTCAGTCTGTGTGTGTGTGTGTCACTCTGTGTGTGTGTGTGTGTCACTCTGTGTGTGTGTGTGTGTGCGTCACTCTGTGTGTGTGTGTCACTCTGTATGTGTGTCAGTCTGTGTGTGTGTGTGTGTCAGTCTGTGTCACTCTGTGTGTGTGTGTCACTCTGTGTGTGTGTGTGTGTGTGTGTGCGTCACTCTGTGTGTGTGTCACTCTGTGTGTGTGTCAGTCTGTGTGTGTGTGTGTGTGTGTGTGTGTCGCTCCGTGTGTGTGTGTGTCAGTCTGTGTGTGTTTCACTCTGTGTGTGTGTCAGTCTGTGTGTGTGTGTGTCAGTGTGTGTGTGTGTCACTCTGTGTGTGTGTGTCTGTGTGTGTGTCAGTCTGTGTGTGTGTGTCACTGTGTGTGTGTGTCACTCTGTGTGTGTGTGTCACTGTGTGTGTGTGTCACTCCGTGTGTGTGTGTGTGTGTGTGTGTGTCAGTCTGTGTGTGTGTCACTCTGTGTGTGTGTCAGTCAGTGTGTGTGTGTGTGTGTGCGTCACTCTGTGTGTGTCAGTCTGTGTGTGTGTGTCACTGTGTGTGTGTGTGTCACTCTGTGTGTGTGTGTCACTGTGTGTGTGTGTGTGTGTGTGTGTGTGTCAGTCTGTGTGTGTGTGTGTGTGCATCAGTCTGTGTCTGTGTGCGTTAGTCTGTGTCTGTGTGTATGTGTCAGTCTGTGCATCAGTCTGTGCGTGTGTGTGCGCGCGTCAGTCTGTGTGTGTGTGTTTGCGTCACCCCGTGTGTGTGTGTGCATCAGTCTGTGTGTGTGTGTGTGTCACTCTGTGTGTGTGCGCGTCACTCTGTGTGTGTGCGCGTCACTCTGTGTGTGAGTGTCACTGTGTGTGTGTGTGTGTGTGTCAGTCTGTGTGTGTGTGTGTGTCAGTCTGTGTGTGTGTGTGTGTGTGTGTGAGTGTGTGTGTGTGCGTCAGTCTGTGTCTGTGTGTGTGTATGTGTCAGTCTGTGCATCAGTCTGTGTGTCTGTGTGTGCGCGCGTCAGTCTGTGTGTGTGTGTCACTCCGTATGTGTGTGTGTGTCAGTCTGTGTGTGTGTGTGTCACTCTGTGTGTGTGTCAGTCTGTGTGTGTGTGTCAGTGTGTGTGTGTGTGTGTCACTCTGTGTGTGTGTCACTGTGTGTGTGTGCGTCAGTCTGTGTGTGTGTGCGTTAGTCTGTGTCTGTGTGTGTGTATGTGTCAGTCTGTGCATCAGTCTGTGCCTGTGTGTGCGTGCGTCAGTCTGTGTGTGTGTGTGTGTGCGTCACTCCGTGTGTATGTGTGCGTCAGTCTGTGTGTGTGTGTGTCACTCTGTGTGTGTGTCAGTCTGTGTGTGTGTGTGTCAGTCTGTGTGTGTATGTGTCACTCTGTGTGTGTGTGTGTGTGTGTGTGTCACTGTGTGTGTGTGTCACTCTGTGTGTGTGTGTGTGTGTCACTTTGTGTGTGTGTGTATGTGTCACTCTGTGTGTGTGTCAGTCTGTGTGTGTGTCACTCTGTGTGTGTGTGTATGTGTCACTCTGTGTGTGTCAGTCTGTGTGTGTGTCACTCTGTGTGTGTGTATGTGTCACTCTGTGTGTGTGTCAGTCTGTGTGTGTGTCACTCTGTGTGTGTGTGTGTGTGTGTGTCACTCTGTGTGTGTGTGTCACTCTGTGTGTGTGTGTGTGTCACTCTGTGTGTGTGTGTCACTCTGTGTGTGTGTGTGTGTCACTCTGTGTGTGTGTGTGTGTGTGACTCTGTGTGTGTGTCACTCTGTGTGTGTGTGTGTGTGTCACTCTGTGTGTGTGTGTGTGTCACTCTGTGTATGTGTGTATGTGTCACTCTGTGTGTGTGTGTGTGTGTGTGTGTGTGTCAGTCTGTGTGTGTGTCACTCTGTGTGTGTGTGTGTGTGTGTGTGTGTCACTCTGTGTGTGTGTGTGTGTGTCACTCTGTGTGTGTGTCAGTCTGTGTGTGTGTGTGTGTGTGTCACTCTGTGTGTGTGTATGTGTGTGTGTATGTGTGTGTGTGTGTGTGTCAGTCTGTGTGTGTGTGTGTGTGTGTGTGTGTCACTCTGTGTGTGTGTCAGTCTGTGTGTGTGTCACTCTGTGTGTGTGTGTGTGTGTCACTCTGTGTGTGTGTATGTGTGTGTGTATGTGTGTGTGTGTGTGTGTCAGTCTGTGTGTGTGTGTGTGTGGATGTGTCAGTCTGTGTGTGTGTGTGTGTGGATGTGTCAGTCTGTGTGTGTGTGTATGTGTGCGTCAGCCGTGACCCTTGCGACCTGCCCAGCCTGACGGCCCACCCTTGCGCCATGTGTTTTCTTGCAGAGGCGGCTCCAGGGACCCCCCTTCAGCCGGCCCGGCTTCCAGGGCCCCGGCGACAGGGAGGAGGGGGACGGCGACGTGGAGGAGGGGGCCTGGCTGCGGGCCGAGCACCGGGCCTACTCCGGCCTGGCCCGGGACCTGGCGCTGGTGCTGGAGGAGCAGCGGGAGCTGAACCCCGGCCGGGCCTCGCTGCGGCTCCTGGACGAGCTGGCCTACTTCGCCGTCAACACCCGGGGCCTGGCGGCCAACCTGGAGCAGCTGCTGGCGGGCCTGGGGCCCGGCCCCAGCCCGCCCGCCCTCCCCCCAGACCTCGCCCCCAGCAGCAACTGGGAGAAGAAGCTCCGCGGCCTGGAGGTCTGCGTCCGCTGCAGCCGCTGCCTCGGGGCCTCCGAGGAAGGCTTCGCCGCCCTGGTCGCCAAGTCCGCCTGACCCCCCGGCCCTCGGCAACGGCAGAGGGCAAAGGTCGGAGGGCGGCCAACCTGCAGAAGGGACGACACTCCCGTTTCCACGGACCCCAACGGCAGAACCCCCCCCACCACCCCCCCTGCTCACTCTGCACGTCCTGATTGGCTGCTCAGAAGCGCGGTCACCGTCGAGATGCAGGTACGCCCCCCCCACCCCCCGCCACCAGCCAAGGCATGCACAGCAAGATCCCACAAGCAGCCAACGTGACAAGCGGCCAGGATACACCTGGCACTCTGCGTGTTTGGAACGTGATGTTGGTTCAGGGGTAAACCGATCGGGCCCCCGGGGACACTGTGTGGGCGGGGGAAGGGAGGGGGGTTAGCGAATACCCACCCCCCCCCCCACCCACCGCCCTTTGCCCCTTCTTCCCCAACTGCGCCATGGGAGTTTACGTCACGGCCTGCGCAGGGCAGAGACGGGAACTTCCTCGTCTCATCCCGGTGGGGCTACACGTGCGGAGGGGCTGTGTGGGGTGGGCGGTGAGTCCCAGCTCCTGCCTCGTGCCTCCTCACGGGTGAAAAGGGGGACTGTGTTGTTATTCTTATGGAGTAGAGGGAGCTTTGCGCCGTATCCAACCCGAATTGTAGCCAGAGGGGGGAAAGGACAGTGTATCTAACGCACTGTGACACCCGGTCCCAGAGGGGGAAAGGACAGTGTATCTAACGCACTGTGACACCCGGTCCCAGAGGGGGAAAGGACAGTGTATCTAACGCACTGTGACACCCGGTCCCAGAGGGGGATAGGACAGTGTATCTAACGCACTGTGACACCCGGTCCCAGAGGGGGAAAGGACAGTGTATCTAACGCACTGTGACACCCGGTCCCAGAGGGGGAAAGGACAGTGTATCTAACGCACTGTGACACCCGGTCCCAGAGGGGGAAAGGACAGTGTATCTAACACACTGTGACACCCGGTCCCAGAGGGGGAAAGGACAGTGTATCTAACGCACTGTGACACCCGGTCCCAGAGGGGGAAAGGACAGTGTATCTAACGCACTGTGACACCTGGTCCCAGAGGGGGAAAGGACAGTGTATCTAACGCACTGTGACACCCGGTCCCAGAGGGGGAAAGGACAGTGTATCTAACGCACTGTGACACCCGGTCCCAGAGGGGGAAAGGACAGTGTATCTAACGCACTGTGACACCCGGTCCCAGAGGGGAAAGGACAGTGTATCTAACGCACTGTGACACCCGGTCCCAGAGGAGGAAAGGACAGTGTATTTAACGCACTGTCACACCTGGTCCCAGAGGGGGAAAGGACAGTGTATCTAACGCACTGTGACACCCGGTCCCAGAGGGGTGAATCCAGTTGGCTGCTGGATGCCTTCAGTTATTTCGCAGAGTAAACTGCCACAGATAAATCTGTAACGCACATCTGTATCCAGGGTGACATTGTGCAGTGAATGAATCAATTCCTGGGGCTGTTATGAATTGTGTAACCCGGGTGTTGTCGATTCAAAGCTCTGTACTCCAGTGTAATCCTGCGTGTTAATGCAACCCTCTCTTCAGTTTATGGGTCTGTTTAACTTTCCACTTTGAGCAATGCCGGTTTAGCTCCCGGCTGATATTCTCTTATTGTGCCATCGTCAGTAATTAAACTCGATTAAGACTAAGGAGTAGGTGATTACATTTCCTAATCACAGAGTTGGGCAAACACAGCACACAATGAGATCACTGCTCAGGGGTAACAGACACCTGAATATTGGACACATTCCCAGAGACACAGGGCGCAGTTTTCCCCAGCGATTTGTGCTGTTTTTTTTGAGCTGACTGCTCTTTTTGGCCGTAGTTGAGAATCCCCAGTTTCCCCGATCAATTTGCACCGGTGTAACTCAGTTCGTAACAATTCTTTTTGGTCAGTTTTTTTTTCAGCCGAAGGGATTGTAACTGGCCACCTGCGCCGATTCTGGCCATTTAGGGAAGTTTGGCCAGATGAGAGTGACTCCAGTTCTGTTTAGGCCAGTGTATGTGGCCTCTGCAGAAACACCTTCTGGAGAGTTAAATAAATCGGTGCAGTAAGGGAATCGGTGCAGTAAGGGAATCGGTGCAGTCAGGGAATCGGTGCAGTAAGGGAATCGGTGCAGTAAGGGAATCGGTGTAAGGGAATCGGTGCAGTCAGGGAATCGGTGCAGTCAGGGAATCGGTGCAGTGAGGGAATCGGTGCAGCGAGGGAATCGGTGCAGTGAGGGAATCGGTGCAGTGAGGGAATCGGTGCAGTAAGGGAATCGGTGTAAGGGAATCGGTGCAGTCAGGGAATCGGTGCAGTCAGGGAATCGGTGCAGAGAGGGAATCGGTGCAGTGAGGGAATCGGTGCAGCGAGGGAATCGGTGCAGTGAGGGAATCGGTGCAGTGAGGGAATCGGTGCAGCGAGGGAATCGGTGCAGTGAGGGAATCGGTGCAGCGAGGGAATCGGTGCAGTGAGGGAATCGGTGCAGTGAGGGAATCGGTGCAGTAAGGGAATCGGTGTAAGGGAATCGGTGCAGTCAGGGAATCGGTGCAGTCAGGGAATCGGTGCAGTCAGGGAATCGGTGCAGAGAGGGAATCGGTGCAGTAAGGGAATCGGTGCAGTCAGGGAATCGGTGCAGTCAGGGAATCGGTGCAGTGAGGGAATCGGTGCAGTGAGGGAATCGGTGCAGTGAGGGAATCGGTGCAGTGAGGGAATCGGTGCAGAATCGGTGCAGCAAGGGAATCGGTGCAGTAAGGGAATCGGTGCAGTGAGGGAATCGGTGCAGTGAGGGAATCGGTGCAGTCAGGGAATCGGTGCAGTCAGGGAATCGGTGCAGTCAGGGAATCGGTGCAGTGAGGGAATCGGTGCAGTGAGGGAATCGGTGCAGTGAGGGAATCGGTGCAGTGAGGGAATCGGTGCAGTGAGGGAATCGGTGCAGAATCGGTGCAGCAAGGGAATCGGTGCAGTAAGGGAATCGGTGCAGTGAGGGAATCGGTGCAGTAAGGGAATCGGTGCAGTAAGGGAATCGGTGCAGTGAGGGAATCGGTGCAGTGAGGGAATCGGTGCAGTAAGGGAATCGGTGCAGTGAGGGAATCGGTGCAGTGAGGGAATCGGTGCAGTAAGGGAATCGGTGCAGTAAGGGAATCGGTGCAGTGAGGGAATCGGTGCAGTGAGGGAATCGGTGCAGTGAGGGAATCGGTGCAGTGAGGGAATCGGTGCAGTAAGGGAATCGGAGCAGTAAGGGAATCGGTGCAGTCAGGGAATCGGTGCAGTGAGGGAATCGGTGCAGTGAGGGAAACGGTGCAATAAGGGAATCGGTGCAGTAAGGGAATCGGTGCAGTCAGGGAATCGGTGCAGTCAGGGAATCGGTGCAGCAAGGGAATCGGTGCAGCCAGGGAATCGGTGCAGCCAGGGAATCGGTGCAGTAAGGGAATCGGTGCAGTAAGGGAATCGGTGCAGTAAGGGAATCGGTGCAGTAAGGGAATCGGTGCAGTAAGGGAATCGCTGCAGTGAGGGAATCGGTGCAGCAAGGTGCAGCAAGGGAATCGGTGCAGCCAGGGAATCGGTGCAGTAAGGGAATCGGTGCAGTAAGGGAATCGGTGCAGTAAGGGAATCGGTGCAGTAAGGGAATCGGTGCAGTCAGGGAATCGGTGCAGTCAGGGAATCGGTGCAGTGAGGGAATCGGTGCAGTAAGGGAATCGGTGCAGTGAGGGAATCGGTGCAGTGAGGGAATCGGTGCAGTAAGGGAATCGGTGCAGTAAGGGAATCGGTGCAGTAAGGGAATCGGTGCAGTAAGGGAATCGGAGCAGTAAGGGAATCGGTGCAGTGAGGGAATCGGTGCAGTGAAGGAATCGGTGCAGTGAGGGAATCGGTGCAGTGAGGGAATCGGTGCAGTGAGGGAATCGGTTCAGTGAGGGAATCGGTGCAGGGAGGGAATCGGTGCAGTGAGGGAATCGGTGCAGTGAAGGAATCGGTGCAGTGAAGGAATCGGTGCAGTCAGGGAATCGGTGCAGTCAGGGAATCGGTGCAGTCAGGGAATCGGTGCAGGAAGGGAATCGGTGCAGTGAGGGAATCGGTGCAGTGAGGGAATCGGTGCAGTGAGGGAATCGGTGCAGTGAGGGAATCGGTGCAGTGAGGGAATCGGTGCAGGAAGGGAATCGGTGCAGTAAGGGAATCGGTGCAGTAAGGGAATCGGTGCAGTGAGGGAATCGGTGCAGTGAGGGAATCGGTGCAATGAGGGAATCGGTGCAGTCAGGGAATCGGTGCAGTCAGGGAATCGGTGCAGTAAGGGAATCGGTGCAGTCAGGAAATCGGAGCAGTGAGGGAATCGGTGCAGTAAGGGAATCGTTGCAGTAAGGGAATCGGTGCAGTCAGGGAATCGGTGGGAATCAGTGCAGTAAGGGAATCGGTGCAGTAAGGGAATTGGTGCAGTAAGGGAATCGGTGCAGTAAGGGAATCGGAGCAGTAAGGGAATCGGTGCAGTCAGGGAATCGGTGCAGTAAGGGAATCGGAGCAGCAAGGGAATCGGTGGGAATCGGTGCAGTAAGGGAATCGGTGCAGTAAGGGAATCGGAGCAGTAAGGGAATCGGTGCAGTAAGGGAATCGGTGGGAATCGGTGCAGTAAGGGAATCGGTGCAGTAAGGGAATCGATGCAGTGAGGGAATCGGTGCAGTAAGGGAATCGGTGCAGTAAGGGAATCGGAGCAGTAAGGGAATCGGTGCAGTAAGGGAATCGGAGCAGTAAGGGAATCGGTGCAGTGAGGGAATCGGTGCAGTGAGGGAATCGGTGCAGTAAGGGAATCGGAGCAGGAAGGGAATCGGTGCAGTAAGGGAATCGGTGCAGTGAGGGAATCGGTGCAGTGAGGGAATCGGTGCAGTATGGGAATCGGAGCAATAAGGGAATCGGTGCAGTAAGGGAATCGGTGCAGTAAGGGAATCGGTGCAGTAAGGGAATCGGAGCAGTAAGGGAATCGGTGCAGTAAGGGAATCGGAGCAGTAAGGGAATCGGTGCAGTCAGGGAATCGGTGCAGTATGGGAATCGGAGCAATAAGGGAATCGGTGCAGTGAGGGAATCGGTGCAGTAAGGAAATCGGAGCAGTCAGGGAATCGGTGCAGGAAGGGAATCGGTGCAGTGAGAGAATCGGAGCAGTGAGGGAATCGGAGCAGTGAGGGAATCGGTGCAGGAAGGGAATCGGTGCAGTGAGGGAATCGGAGCAGTGAGGGAATCGGAGCAGTGAGGGAATCGGTGCAGTAAGGGAATCGGAGCAGTAAGGGAATCGGTGCAGTCAGGGAATCGGTGCAGTATGGGAATCGGAGCAATAAGGGAATCGGTGCAGTGAGGGAATCGGTGCAGTAAGGAAATCGGAGCAGTCAGGGAATCGGTGCAGTCAGGGAATCGGTGCAGTGAGGCAATCGGAGCAGTGAGGGAATCGGTGCAGTAAGGGAATCGGTGCAGTGAGGGAATCGGTGCAGTGAGGGAATCGGTGCAGTGAGGGAATCGGTGCAGTGAGGGAATCGGTGCAGTGAGGGAATCGGTGCAGTGAGGGAATCGGTGCAGTCAGGGAATCGGAGCAGTAAGGGAATCGGTGCAGTGAGGGAATCGGTGCAGTCAGGGAATCGGAGCAGTCAGGGAATCGGTGCAGTAAGGGAATCGGTGCAGTGAGGGAATCGGTAAGGGAATCGGTGCAGTAAGGGAATCGGTGCAGTGAGGGAATCGGTGCAGTGAAGGAATCGGAGCAGTCAGGGAATCGGTGCAGTAAGGGAATCGGTGCAGTGAGGGAATCGGTGCAGTCAGGGAATCGGAGCAGTCAGGGAATCGGGGCAGTCAGGGAATCGGAGCAGTCAGGGAATCGGTGCAGTGAGGGAATCGGTGCAGTGAGGGAATCGGTGCAGTGAGGGAATCGGTGCAGTAAAGGAATCGGTGCAGTGAGGGAATCGGTGCAGTAAGGGAATCGGAGCAGTGAGGGAATCGGTGCAGTGAGGGAATCGGAGCAGTGAGGGAATCGGTGCAGTAAGGGAATCGGTGCAGTGAGGGAATCGGTGCAGTGAGGGAATCGGTGCAGTGAGGGAATCGGTGCAGTGAGGGAATCGGAGGGAATCGGTGCAGTGAGGGAATCGGTGCAGTGAGGGAATCGGTGCAGTGAGGGAATCGGTGCAGTAAGGGAATCGGTGCAGTAAGGGAATCGGTGTAGTAAGGGAATCGGTGCAGTCAGGGAATCGGTGCAGTGAGGGAATCGGTGCAGTGAGGGAATCGGTAAGGGAATCGGTGCAGTGAGGGAATCGGTGCAGTGAGGGAATCGGTGCAGTGAGGGAATCGGTGCAGTAAGGGAATTGGTGCAGTCAGGGAATCGGTGCAGTCAGGGAATCGGTGCAGTCAGGGAATCGGTGCAGTCAGGGAATCGGAGCAGTGAGGGAATCGGTGGAGTAAGGGAATCGGTGCAGTAAGGGAATCGGTGGGAATCGGTGCAGTAAGGGAATCGGTGCAGTAAGGGAATCGGAGCAGTAAGGGAATCGGTGCAGTAAGGGAATCGGTGCAGTGAGGGAATCGGTGCAGTGAGGGAATCGGTGCAGTGAGGGAATCGGTGCAGTGAGGGAATCGGTGCAGTAAGGGAATCGGTGCAGTCAGGGAATCGGTGCAGTGAGGGAATCGGTGCAGTGAGGGAATCGGTGGGAATCGGTGCAGCAAGGGAATCGGTGCAGTGAGGGAATCGGAGCAGTGAGGGAATCGGTGCAGTAAGGGAATCGGTGCAGTAAGGGAATCGGAGCAGTAAGGGAATCGGTGCAGTAAGGGAATCGGTGCAGTAAGGGAATCGGTGCAGTTAGGGAATCGGTGGGAATCGGTGCAGTAAGGGAATCGGTGCAGTGAGGGAATCGGTGCAGTAAGGGAATCGGTGCAGTAAGGGAATCGGTGGGAATCGGTGCAGTAAGGGAATCGGTGCAGTCAGGGAATCGGTGCAGTCAGGGAATCGGTGCAGTGAGGGAATCGGAGCAGGGAGGGAATCGGTGCAGTGAGGGAATCGGTGCAGTCAGGGAATCGGTGCAGTAAGGAAATCGGTGCAGTCAGGGAATCGGTGCAGTCAGGGAATTGGTGCAGTGAGGGAATCGGTGCAGTCAGGGAATCGGTGCAGTCAGGGAATCGGTGCCGTCAGGGAATCGGTGCAGTCAGGGAATCGGTGCAGTAATGGAATCGGTGCAGTAAGGGAATCGGTGCAGTCAGGAAATCGGTGCAGTGAGGGAATCGGTGCAGTGAGGGAATCGGTGCAGCCAGGGAATCGGAGCAGTGAGGGAATCGGTGCAGTGAGGGAATCGGTGCAGTCAGGGAATCGGTGCAGTGAGGGAATCGGTGCAGTGAGGGAATCGGTGCAGTGAGGGAATCGGTGCAGTGAGGGAATCGGTGCAGTGAGGGAATCGGTGCAGTGAGGGAATCGGTGCAGTGAGGGAATCGGTGCAGTGAGGGAATCGGTGCAGTGAGGGAATCGGTGCAGTGAGGGAATCGGTGCAGTGAGGGAATCGGTGCAGTGAGGGAATCGGTGCAGTGAGGGAATCGGTGCAGTGAGGGCATCGGTGCAGTCAGGGAATCGGAGCAATAAGGGAATCGGTGCAGTGAGGGAATCGGTGCAGTGAGGGAATCGGTGCAGTAAGGGAATCGGTGCAGTGAGGGAATCGGTGCAGTGAGGGAATCGGTGCAGTAAGGGAATCGGTGCAGTAAGGGAATCGGTGCAGTAAGGGAATCGGTGCAGTAAGGGAATCGGAGCAGTCAGGGAATCGGTGCAGTGAGGGAATCGGTGCAGTGAGGGAATCGGAGGGAATCGGTGCAGTGAGGAAATCGGTGCAGTGAGGGAATCGGAGGGAATCGGTGCAGTGAGGGAATCGGTGCAGTGAGGGAATCGGAGGGAATCGGTGCAGTGAGGGAATCGGTGCAGTGAGGGAATCGGTGCAGTGAGGGAATCGGTGCAGTGAGGGAATCGGTGCAGTAAGGGAATCGGTGCAGTAAGGGAATCGGTGCAGTAAGGGAATCGGAGCAGTCAGGGAATCGGTGCAGTGAGGGAATCGGTGCAGTGAGGGAATCGGTAAGGGAATCGGTGCAGTGAGGGAATCGGTGCAGTGAGGGAATCGGTGCAGTAAGGGAATCGGTGCAGTAAGGGAATCGGTGCAGTCAGGGAATCGGTGCAGTAAGGGAATCGGTGCAGTCAGGGAATCGGTGCAGTCAGGGAATCGGTGCAGTCAGGGAATCGGAGCAGTGAGGGAATCGGTGGAGTAAGGGAATCGGTGCAGTAAGGGAATCGGTGGGAATCGGTGCAGTAAGGGAATCGGTGCAGTAAGGGAATCGGAGCAGTAAGGGAATCGGTGCAGTAAGGGAATCGGTGCAGTAAGGGAATCGGAGCAGTAAGGGAATCGGTGCAGTAAGGGAATCGGTGCAGTAAGGGAATCGGTGCAGTTAGTGAATCGGTGGGAATCGGTGCAGTCAGGGAATCGGTGCAGTGAGGGAATCGGTGCAGTGTGGGAATCGGTGCAGTAAGGGAATCGGTGGGAATCGGTGCAGTAAGGGAATCGGTGCAGTAAGGGAATCGGTGCAGTCAGGGAATCGGTGCAGTGAGGGAATCGGAGCAGGGAGGGAATCGGTGCAGTGAGGGAATCGGTGCAGTCAGGGAATCGGTGCAGTCAGGGAATCGGTGCAGTCAGGGAATCGGTGCAGTCAGGGAATCGGTGCAGTCAGGGAATCGGTGCAGTCAGGGAATCGGTGCAGTGAGGGAATCGGTGCAGTCAGGGAATCGGTGCAGTAAGGGAATCGGTGCAGTAAGGGAATCGGTGCAGTCAGGGAATCGGTGCAGTGAGGGAATCGGTGCAGAGAGGGAATCGGTGCAGTGAGGGAATCGGTGCAGTGAGGGAATCGGTGCAGTCAGGGAATCGGTGCAGTCAGGGAATCGGTGCAGTGAGGGAATCGGTGCAGTAAGGGAATCGGTGCAGTGAGGGAATCGGTGCAGTGAGGGAATCGGTGCAGTGAGGGAATCGGTGCAGTGAGGGAATCGGTGCAGTGAGGGAATCGGTGCAATAAGGGAATCGGTGCAGTCAGGGAATCGGTGCAGTCAGGGAATCGGTGCAGGAAGGGAATCGGTGCAGTGAGGGAATCGGTGCAGTGATTGAATCGGTGCAGTGAGGGAATCGGTGCAGTAAGGGAATCGGTGCAGTAAGGGAATCGGTGCAGTGAGGGAATCGGTGCAGTGAGGGAATCGGTGCAGTGAGGGAATCGGTGCAATGAGGGAATCGGTGCAGTCAGGGAATCGGTGCAGTCAGGGAATCGGTGCAGTCAGGGAATCGGTGCAGTAAGGGAATCGGTGCAGTCAGGGAATCGGTGCAGTCAGGGAATCGGTGCAGTCAGGGAATCGGTGCAGTCAGGGAATCGGAGCAGTCAGGGAATCGGTGCAGTAAGGGAATCGGTGCAGTGAGGGAATCGGTGCAGTGAGGGAATCGGAGCAGTCAGGGACTCGGTGCAGTAAGGGAATCGGTGCAGTGAGGGAATCGGTAAGGGAATCGGTGCAGTGAGGGAATCGGTGCAGTCAGGGAATCGGAGCAGTCAGGGAATCGGTGCAGTGAGGGAATCGGTGCAGTGAGGGAATCGGAGCAGTCAGGGAATCGGTGCAGTAAGGGAATCGGTGCAGTAAGGGAATCGGAGCAATAAGGGAATCGGTGCAGTGAGGGAATCGGTGCAGTGAGGGAATCGGAGCAGTAAGGGAATCGGAGCAGTGAGGGAATCGGTGCAGTAAGGGAATCGGTGCAGTGAGGGAATCGGAGGGAATCGGTGCAGTGAGGGAATCGGAGGGAATCGGTGCAGTGAGGGAATCGGTGCAGTGAGGGAATCGGTGCAGTGAGGGAATCGGTGCAGTGAGGGAATCGGTGCAGTAAGGGAATCGGTGCAGTAAGGGAATCGGTGCAGTGAGGGAATCGGTGCAGTGAGGGAATCGGTGCAGTGAGGGAATCGGTGCAGTGAGGGAATCGGTGCAGTAAGGGAATCGGTGCAGTAAGGGAATCGGTGCAGTAAGGGAATCGGTGCAGTGAGGGAATCGGTGCAGTGAGGGAATCGGTAAGGGAATCGGTGCAGTGAGGGAATCGGTGCAGTGAGGGAATCGGTAAGGGAATCGGTGCAGTGAGGGAATCGGTGCAGTGAGGGAATCGGTGCAGTAAGGGAATCGGTGCAGTAAGGGAATCGGTGCAGTCAGGGAATCGGTGCAGTCAGGGAATCGGTGCAGTAAGGGAATCGGTGCAGTAAGGGAATCGGTGCAGTCAGGGAATCGGTGCAGTCAGGGAATCGGTGCAGTCAGGGAATCGGTGCAGTCAGGGAATCGGAGCAGTGAGGGAATCGGTGGAGTAAGGGAATCGGTGCAGTAAGGGAATCGGTGGGAATCGGTGCAGTAAGGGAATCGGAGCAGTAAGGGAATCGGTGCAGTAAGGGAATCGGTGCAGTAAGGGAATCGGTGCAGTAAGGGAATCGGTGCAGTAAGGGAATCGGAGCAGTAAGGGAATCGGTGCAGTAAGGGAATCGGTGCAGTTAGGGAATCGGTGGGAATCGGTGCAGTAAGGGAATCGGTGCAGTGAGGGAATCGGTGCAGTAAGGGAATCGGTGCAGTAAGGGAATCGGTGCAGTAAGGGAATCGGTGCAGTAAGGGAATCGGTGCAGTCAGGGAATCGGTGCAGTGAGGGAATCGGAGCAGGAAGGGAATCGGTGCAGTGAGGGAATCGGTGCAGTGAGGGAATCGGTGCAGTAAGGAAATCGGTGCAGTCAGGGAATCGGTGCAGTGAGGGAATCGGTGCAGTGAGGGAATCGGTGCAGTGAGGGAATCGGTGCAGTGAGGGAATCGGTGCAGTGAGGGAATCGGTGCAGTGAGGGAATCGGTGCAGTAAGGGAATCGGTGCAGTAAGGGAATCGGTGCAGTCAGGGAATCGGTGCAGTCAGGGAATCGGTGCAGTGAGGGAATCGGTGCAGAGAGGGAATCGATGCAGTGAGGGAATCGGTGCAGTGAGGGAATCGGAGCAGTGAGGGAATCGGTGCAGTGAGGGAATCGGTGCAGTGAGGGAATCGGTGCAGTGAGGGAATCGGTGCAGTGAGGGAATCGGTGCAGTGAGGGAATCGGTGCAGTGAGGGAATCGGTGCAGTGAGGGAATCGGTGCAGTGAGGGAATCGGTGCAGTGAGGGAATCGGTGCAGTGAGGGAATCGGTGCAGTGAGGGAATCGGTGCAGTGAGGGAATCGGTGCAGTGAGGGAATCGGTGCAGTGAGGGAATCGGTGCAGTGAGGGAATCGGTGCAGTGAGGGAATCGGTGCAGTGAGGGAATCGGTGCAGTGAGGGAATCGGTGCAGTCAGGGAATCGGTGCAGTCAGGGAATCGGTGCAGTAAGGGAATCGGTGCAGTCAGGGAATCGGTGCAGTCAGGGAATCGGTGCAGTCAGGGAATCGGAGCAGTGAGGGAATCGGTGGAGTAAGGGAATCGGTGCAGTAAGGGAATCGGTGGGAATCGGTGCAGTAAGGGAATCGGTGCAGTAAGGGAATCGGAGCAGTAAGGGAATCGGTGCAGTAAGGGAATCGGTGCAGTAAGGGAATCGGTGCAATCGGTGCAGTAAGGGAATCGGTGCAGTAAGGGAATCGGTGCAGTAAGGGAATCGGTGCAGTAAGGGAATCGGAGCAGTAAGGGAATCGGTGCATTAAGGGAATCGGTGCAGTAAGGGAATCGGTGCAGTTAGGGAATCGGTGGGAATCGGTGCAGTAAGGGAATCGGTGCAGTGAGGGAATCGGTGCAGTAAGGGAATCGGTGCAGTAAGGGAATCGGTGGGAATCGGTGCAGTAAGGGAATCGGTGCAGTAAGGGAATCGGTGCAGTCAGGGAATCGGTGCAGTGAGGGAATCGGAGCAGGAAGGGAATCGGTGCAGTGAGGGAATCGGTGCAGTGAGGGAATCGGTGCAGTAAGGAAATCGGTGCAGTCAGGGAATCGGTGCAGTCAGGGAATCGGTGCAGTGAGGGAATCGGTGCAGTCAGGGAATCGGTGCAGTCAGGGAATCGGTGCAGTCAGGGAATCGGTGCAGTCAGGGAATCGGTGCAGTAAGGGAATCGGTGCAGTAAGGGAATCGGTGCAGTCAGGGAATCGGTGCAGTGAGGGAATCGGTGCAGAGAGGGAATCGGTGCAGTGAGGGAATCGGTGCAGTCAGGGAATCGGAGCAGTGAGGGAATCGGTGCAGTGAGGGAATCGGTGCAGTGAGGGAATCGGTGCAGTGAGGGAATCGGTGCAGTGAGGGAATCGGTGCAGTGAGGGAATCGGTGCAGTGAGGGAATCGGTGCAGTGAGGGAATCGGTGCAGTGAGGGAATCGGTGCAGTGAGGGAATCGGTGCAGTCAGGGAATCGGTGCAGTGAGGGAATCGGTGCAGTAAGGGAATCGGTGCAGTAAGGGAATCGGTGCAGTAAGGGAATCGGTGCAGTCAGGGAATCGGTGCAGTGAGGGAATCGGTGCAGAGAGGGAATCGGTGCAGAGAGGGAATCGGTGCAGTCAGGGAATCGGAGCAGTGAGGGAATCGGTAAGGGAATCGGTGCAGTGAGGGAATCGGTGCAGTGAGGGAATCGGTAAGGGAATCGGTGCAGTGAGGGAATCGGTGCAGTGAGGGAATCGGTGCAGTGAGGGAATCGGTGCAGTAAGGGAATTGGTGCAGTCAGGGAATCGGTGCAGTCAGGGAATCGGTGCAGTCAGGGAATCGGTGCAGTCAGGGAATCGGAGCAGTGAGGGAATCGGTGGAGTAAGGGAATCGGTGCAGTAAGGGAATCGGTGGGAATCGGTGCAGTAAGGGAATCGGTGCAGTAAGGGAATCGGAGCAGTAAGGGAATCGGTGCAGTAAGGGAATCGGTGCAGTGAGGGAATCGGTGCAGTGAGGGAATCGGTGCAGTGAGGGAATCGGTGCAGTGAGGGAATCGGTGCAGTAAGGGAATCGGTGCAGTCAGGGAATCGGTGCAGTGAGGGAATCGGTGGGAATCGGTGCAGCAAGGGAATCGGTGCAGTGAGGGAATCGGAGCAGTGAGGGAATCGGTGCAGTAAGGGAATCGGTGCAGTAAGGGAATCGGAGCAGTAAGGGAATCGGTGCAGTAAGGGAATCGGTGCAGTAAGGGAATCGGTGCAGTTAGGGAATCGGTGGGAATCGGTGCAGTAAGGGAATCGGTGCAGTGAGGGAATCGGTGCAGTAAGGGAATCGGTGCAGTAAGGGAATCGGTGGGAATCGGTGCAGTAAGGGAATCGGTGCAGTCAGGGAATCGGTGCAGTCAGGGAATCGGTGCAGTGAGGGAATCGGAGCAGGGAGGGAATCGGTGCAGTGAGGGAATCGGTGCAGTCAGGGAATCGGTGCAGTAAGGAAATCGGTGCAGTCAGGGAATCGGTGCAGTCAGGGAATTGGTGCAGTGAGGGAATCGGTGCAGTCAGGGAATCGGTGCAGTCAGGGAATCGGTGCCGTCAGGGAATCGGTGCAGTCAGGGAATCGGTGCAGTAATGGAATCGGTGCAGTAAGGGAATCGGTGCAGTCAGGAAATCGGTGCAGTGAGGGAATCGGTGCAGTGAGGGAATCGGTGCAGCCAGGGAATCGGAGCAGTGAGGGAATCGGTGCAGTGAGGGAATCGGTGCAGTCAGGGAATCGGTGCAGTGAGGGAATCGGTGCAGTGAGGGAATCGGTGCAGTGAGGGAATCGGTGCAGTGAGGGAATCGGTGCAGTGAGGGAATCGGTGCAGTGAGGGAATCGGTGCAGTGAGGGAATCGGTGCAGTGAGGGAATCGGTGCAGTGAGGGAATCGGTGCAGTGAGGGAATCGGTGCAGTGAGGGAATCGGTGCAGTGAGGGAATCGGTGCAGTGAGGGAATCGGTGCAGTGAGGGCATCGGTGCAGTCAGGGAATCGGAGCAATAAGGGAATCGGTGCAGTGAGGGAATCGGTGCAGTGAGGGAATCGGTGCAGTAAGGGAATCGGTGCAGTGAGGGAATCGGTGCAGTGAGGGAATCGGTGCAGTAAGGGAATCGGTGCAGTAAGGGAATCGGTGCAGTAAGGGAATCGGTGCAGTAAGGGAATCGGAGCAGTCAGGGAATCGGTGCAGTGAGGGAATCGGTGCAGTGAGGGAATCGGAGGGAATCGGTGCAGTGAGGAAATCGGTGCAGTGAGGGAATCGGAGGGAATCGGTGCAGTGAGGGAATCGGTGCAGTGAGGGAATCGGAGGGAATCGGTGCAGTGAGGGAATCGGTGCAGTGAGGGAATCGGTGCAGTGAGGGAATCGGTGCAGTGAGGGAATCGGTGCAGTAAGGGAATCGGTGCAGTAAGGGAATCGGTGCAGTAAGGGAATCGGAGCAGTCAGGGAATCGGTGCAGTGAGGGAATCGGTGCAGTGAGGGAATCGGTAAGGGAATCGGTGCAGTGAGGGAATCGGTGCAGTGAGGGAATCGGTGCAGTAAGGGAATCGGTGCAGTAAGGGAATCGGTGCAGTCAGGGAATCGGTGCAGTAAGGGAATCGGTGCAGTCAGGGAATCGGTGCAGTCAGGGAATCGGTGCAGTCAGGGAATCGGAGCAGTGAGGGAATCGGTGGAGTAAGGGAATCGGTGCAGTAAGGGAATCGGTGGGAATCGGTGCAGTAAGGGAATCGGTGCAGTAAGGGAATCGGAGCAGTAAGGGAATCGGTGCAGTAAGGGAATCGGTGCAGTAAGGGAATCGGAGCAGTAAGGGAATCGGTGCAGTAAGGGAATCGGTGCAGTAAGGGAATCGGTGCAGTTAGTGAATCGGTGGGAATCGGTGCAGTCAGGGAATCGGTGCAGTGAGGGAATCGGTGCAGTAAGGGAATCGGTGCAGTAAGGGAATCGGTGGGAATCGGTGCAGTAAGGGAATCGGTGCAGTAAGGGAATCGGTGCAGTCAGGGAATCGGTGCAGTGAGGGAATCGGAGCAGGGAGGGAATCGGTGCAGTGAGGGAATCGGTGCAGTCAGGGAATCGGTGCAGTCAGGGAATCGGTGCAGTCAGGGAATCGGTGCAGTCAGGGAATCGGTGCAGTCAGGGAATCGGTGCAGTCAGGGAATCGGTGCAGTGAGGGAATCGGTGCAGTCAGGGAATCGGTGCAGTAAGGGAATCGGTGCAGTAAGGGAATCGGTGCAGTCAGGGAATCGGTGCAGTGAGGGAATCGGTGCAGAGAGGGAATCGGTGCAGTGAGGGAATCGGTGCAGTGAGGGAATCGGTGCAGTCAGGGAATCGGTGCAGTCAGGGAATCGGTGCAGTGAGGGAATCGGTGCAGTGAGGGAATCGGTGCAGTGAGGGAATCGGTGCAGTGAGGGAATCGGTGCAGTGAGGGAATCGGTGCAGTGAGGGAATCGGTGCAGTGAGGGAATCGGTGCAATAAGGGAATCGGTGCAGTCAGGGAATCGGTGCAGTCAGGGAATTGGTGCAGGAAGGGAATCGGTGCAGTGAGGGAATCGGTGCAGTGATTGAATCGGTGCAGTGAGGGAATCGGTGCAGTAAGGGAATCGGTGCAGTAAGGGAATCGGTGCAGTGAGGGAATCGGTGCAGTGAGGGAATCGGTGCAGTGAGGGAATCGGTGCAATGAGGGAATCGGTGCAGTCAGGGAATCGGTGCAGTCAGGGAATCGGTGCAGTCAGGGAATCGGTGCAGTAAGGGAATCGGTGCAGTCAGGGAATCGGTGCAGTCAGGGAATCGGTGCAGTCAGGGAATCGGTGCAGTCAGGGAATCGGAGCAGTCAGGGAATCGGTGCAGTAAGGGAATCGGTGCAGTGAGGGAATCGGTGCAGTGAGGGAATCGGAGCAGTCAGGGACTCGGTGCAGTAAGGGAATCGGTGCAGTGAGGGAATCGGTAAGGGAATCGGTGCAGTGAGGGAATCGGTGCAGTCAGGGAATCGGAGCAGTCAGGGAATCGGTGCAGTGAGGGAATCGGTGCAGTGAGGGAATCGGAGCAGTCAGGGAATCGGTGCAGTAAGGGAATCGGTGCAGTAAGGGAATCGGAGCAATAAGGGAATCGGTGCAGTGAGGGAATCGGTGCAGTGAGGGAATCGGAGCAGTAAGGGAATCGGAGCAGTGAGGGAATCGGTGCAGTAAGGGAATCGGTGCAGTGAGGGAATCGGAGGGAATCGGTGCAGTGAGGGAATCGGAGGGAATCGGTGCAGTGAGGGAATCGGTGCAGTGAGGGAATCGGTGCAGTGAGGGAATCGGTGCAGTGAGGGAATCGGTGCAGTAAGGGAATCGGTGCAGTAAGGGAATCGGTGCAGTGAGGGAATCGGTGCAGTGAGGGAATCGGTGCAGTGAGGGAATCGGTGCAGTGAGGGAATCGGTGCAGTAAGGGAATCGGTGCAGTAAGGGAATCGGTGCAGTAAGGGAATCGGTGCAGTGAGGGAATCGGTAAGGGAATCGGTGCAGTGAGGGAATCGGTGCAGTGAGGGAATCGGTAAGGGAATCGGTGCAGTGAGGGAATCGGTGCAGTGAGGGAATCGGTGCAGTAAGGGAATCGGTGCAGTAAGGGAATCGGTGCAGTCAGGGAATCGGTGCAGTCAGGGAATCGGTGCAGTAAGGGAATCGGTGCAGTAAGGGTATCGGTGCAGTCAGGGAATCGGTGCAGTCAGGGAATCGGTGCAGTCAGGGAATCGGTGCAGTCAGGGAATCGGAGCAGTGAGGGAATCGGTGGAGTAAGGGAATCGGTGCAGTAAGGGAATCGGTGGGAATCGGTGCAGTAAGGGAATCGGAGCAGTAAGGGAATCGGTGCAGTAAGGGAATCGGTGCAGTAAGGGAATCGGTGCAGTAAGGGAATCGGTGCAGTAAGGGAATCGGAGCAGTAAGGGAATCGGTGCAGTAAGGGAATCGGTGCAGGAAGGGAATCGGTGGGAATCGGTGCAGTAAGGGAATCGGTGCAGTGAGGGAATCGGTGCAGTAAGGGAATCGGTGCAGTAAGGGAATCGGTGCAGTAAGGGAATCGGTGCAGTAAGGGAATCGGTGCAGTCAGGGAATCGGTGCAGTCAGGGAATCGGAGCAGGAAGGGAATCGGTGCAGTGAGGGAATCGGTGCAGTGAGGGAATCGGTGCAGTAAGGAAATCGGTGCAGTCAGGGAATCGGTGCAGTGAGGGAATCGGTGCAGTGAGGGAATCGGTGCAGTGAGGGAATCGGTGCAGTGAGGGAATCGGTGCAGTCAGGGAATCGGTGCAGTCAGGGAATCGGTGCAGTAAGGGAATCGGTGCAGTAAGGGAATCGGTGCAGTCAGGGAATCGGTGCAGTCAGGGAATCGGTGCAGTGAGGGAATCGGTGCAGAGAGGGAATCGATGCAGTGAGGGAATCGGTGCAGTGAGGGAATCGGAGCAGTGAGGGAATCGGTGCAGTGAGGGAATCGGTGCAGTGAGGGAATCGGTGCAGTGAGGGAATCGGTGCAGTGAGGGAATCGGTGCAGTGAGGGAATCGGTGCAGTGAGGGAATCGGTGCAGTGAGGGAATCGGTGCAGTGAGGGAATCGGTGCAGTGAGGGAATCGGTGCAGTGAGGGAATCGGTGCAGTGAGGGAATCGGTGCAGTGAGGGAATCGGTGCAGTGAGGGAATCGGTGCAGTGAGGGAATCGGTGCAGTGAGGGAATCGGTGCAGTGAGGGAATCGGTGCAGTGAGGGAATCGGTGCAGTCAGGGAATCGGTGCAGTCAGGGAATCGGTGCAGTAAGGGAATCGGTGCAGTCAGGGAATCGGTGCAGTCAGGGAATCGGTGCAGTCAGGGAATCGGTGCAGTCAGGGAATCGGAGCAGTGAGGGAATCGGTGGAGTAAGGGAATCGGTGCAGTAAGGGAATCGGTGGGAATCGGTGCAGTAAGGGAATCGGTGCAGTAAGGGAATCGGAGCAGTAAGGGAATCGGTGCAGTAAGGGAATCGGTGCAGTAAGGGAATCGGTGCAATCGGTGCAGTAAGGGAATCGGTGCAGTAAGGGAATCGGTGCAGTAAGGGAATCGGTGCAGTAAGGGAATCGGAGCAGTAAGGGAATCGGTGCATTAAGGGAATCGGTGCAGTAAGGGAATCGGTGCAGTTAGGGAATCGGTGGGAATCGGTGCAGTAAGGGAATCGGTGCAGTGAGGGAATCGGTGCAGTAAGGGAATCGGTGCAGTAAGGGAATCGGTGGGAATCGGTGCAGTAAGGGAATCGGTGCAGTAAGGGAATCGGTGCAGTCAGGGAATCGGTGCAGTCAGGGAATCGGTGCAGTGAGGGAATCGGAGCAGGAAGGGAATCGGTGCAGTGAGGGAATCGGTGCAGTGAGGGAATCGGTGCAGTAAGGAAATCGGTGCAGTCAGGGAATCGGTGCAGTCAGGGAATCGGTGCAGTGAGGGAATCGGTGCAGTCAGGGAATCGGTGCAGTCAGGGAATCGGTGCAGTCAGGGAATCGGTGCAGTCAGGGAATCGGTGCAGTCAGGGAATCGGTGCAGTAAGGGAATCGGTGCAGTAAGGGAATCGGTGCAGTCAGGGAATCGGTGCAGTGAGGGAATCGGTGCAGAGAGGGAATCGGTGCAGTGAGGGAATCGGTGCAGTCAGGGAATCGGAGCAGTGAGGGAATCGGTGCAGTGAGGGAATCGGTGCAGTGAGGGAATCGGTGCAGTGAGGGAATCGGTGCAGTGAGGGAATCGGTGCAGTGAGGGAATCGGTGCAGTGAGGGAATCGGTGCAGTGAGGGAATCGGTGCAGTGAGGGAATCGGTGCAGTCAGGGAATCGGTGCAGTGAGGGAATCGGTGCAGTAAGGGAATCGGTGCAGTAAGGGAATCGGTGCAGTAAGGGAATCGGTGCAGTCAGGGAATCGGTGCAGTGAGGGAATCGGTGCAGAGAGGGAATCGGTGCAGAGAGGGAATCGGTGCAGTCAGGGAATCGGAGCAGTGAGGGAATCGGTAAGGGAATCGGTGCAGTGAGGGAATCGGTGCAGTGAGGGAATCGGTAAGGGAATCGGTGCAGTGAGGGAATCGGTGCAGTGAGGGAATCGGTGCAGTGAGGGAATCGGTGCAGTAAGGGAATCGGTGCAGTAAGGGAATCGGTGCAGTCAGGGAATCGGTGCAGTCAGGGAATCGGTGCAGTAAGGGAATCGGTGCAGTAAGGGAATCGGTGCAGTCAGGGAATCGGTGCACTCAGGGAATCGGTGCAGTCAGGGAATCGGTGCAGTCAGGGAATCGGTGCAGTCAGGGAATCGGTGCAGTCAGGGAATCGGTGCAGTCAGGGAATCGGTGCAGTAAGGGAATCGGTGGGAATCGGTGCAGTAAGGGAATCGGAGCAGTAAGGGAATCGGTGCAGTAAGGGAATCGGTGCAGTAAGGGAATCGGTGCAGTAAGGGAATCGGAGCAGTAAGGGAATCGGTGCAGTAAGGGAATCGGTGCAGTTAGGGAATCGGTGGGAATCGGTGCAGTAAGGGAATCGGTGCAGTGAGGGAATCGGTGCAGTGTGGGAATCGGTGCAGTAAGGGAATCGGTGCAGTAAGGGAATCGGTGCAGTCAGGGAATCGGTGCAGTCAGGGAATCGGAGCAGGAAGGGAATCTGTGCAGTGAGGGAATCGGTGCAGTCAGGGAATCGGTGCAGTCAGGAAATCGGTGCAGTCAGGGAATCGGTGCAGTGAGGGAATCGGTGCAGTGAGGGAATCGGTGCAGTGAGGGAATCGGTGCAGTGAGGGAATCGGTGCAGTCAGGGAATCGGTGCAGTCAGGGAATCGGTGCAGTAAGGGAATCGGTGCAGTAAGGGAATCGGTGCAGTCAGGGAATCGGTGCAGTGAGGGAATCGGTGCAGAGAGGGAATCGGTGCAGTGAGTGAATCGGTGCAGTGAGTGAATCGGAGCAGTGAGGGAATCGGTGCAGTGAGGGAATCGGTGCAGTGAGGGAATCGGTGCAGTGAGGGAATCGGTGCAGTGAGGGAATCGGTGCAGTGAGGGAATCGGTGCAGTGAGGGAATCGGTGCAGTGAGGGAATCGGTGCAGTAAGGAAATCGGTGCAGTCAGGGAATCGGTGCAGTGAGGGAATCGGTGCAGTGAGGGAATCGGTGCAGTCAGGGAATCGGTGCAGTCAGGGAATCGGTGCAGTCAGGGAATCGGTGCAGTCAGGGAATCGGTGCAGTCAGGGAATCGGTGCAGTGAGGGAATCGGTGCAGAGAGGGAATCGGTGCAGTGAGGGAATCGGTGCAGTAAGGGAATCGGAGCAGTGAGGGAATCGGTGCAGTGAGGGAATCGGTGCAGTGAGGGAATCGGTGCAGTGAGGGAATCGGTGCAGTGAGGGAATCGGTGCAGTGAGGGAATCGGTGCAGTGAGGGAATCGGTGCAGTGAGGGAATCGGTGCAGGGAGGGAATCGGTGCAGGGAGGGAATCGGTGCAGTGAGGGAATCGGTGCAGTGAGGGAATCGGTGCAGTGAGGGAATCGGTGCAGTGAGGGAATCGGTGCAGTAAGGGAATCGGTGCAGTCAGGGAATCGGTGCAGTAAGGGAATCGGTGCAGCAAGGGAATCGGTGCAGTCAGGGAATCGGTGCAGTCAGGGAATCGGAGCAGTGAGGGAATCGGTGCAGTGAGGGAATCGGTGCAGTCAGGGAATCGGTGGGAATCAGTGCAGTAAGGGAATCGGTGCAGTAAGGGAATCGGTGCAGTAAGGGAATCGGTGCAGTGAGGGAATCGGTGCAGTAAGGGAATCGGAGCAGTAAGGGAATCGGTGCAGTCAGGGAATCGGTGCAGTAAGGGAATCGGTGCAGTGAGGGAATCGGAGCAGTAAGGGAATCGGTGCAGTCAGGGAATCGGTGCAGTGAGGGAATCGGTGCAGTGAGGGAATCGGTGCAGTAAGGGAATCGGTGCAGTGAGGGAATCGGAGCAATGAGGGAATCGGTGCAGTGAGGGAATCGGAGCAATGAGGGAATCGGTGCAGTCAGGGAATCGGTGCAGTAAGGGAATCGGTGCAGTCAGGGAATCGGTGCAGTGAGGGAATCGGTGCAGTGAGGGAATCGGAGCAATGAGGGAATCGGTGCAGTCAGGGAATCGGTGCAGTCAGGGAATCGGTGCAGTCAGGGAATCGGTGCAGTAAGGGAATCGGTGCAGTAAGGGAATCGGAGCAATAAGGGAATCGGTGCAGTAAGGCAATCGGAGCAGTCAGGGAATCGGTGCAGGAAGGGAATCGGTGCAGTGAGAGAATCGGAGCAGTGAGGGAATCGGAGCAGTGAGGGAATCGGAGCAGTGAGGGAATCGGTGCAGTGAGGGAATCGGTGCAGTGAGGGAATCGGTGCAGTGAGGGAATCGGTGCAGTGAGGGAATCGGTGCAGTCAGGGAATCGGTGCAGTCAGGGAATCGGTGCAGTAAGGGAATCGCTGCAGTCAGGGAATTGGAGCAGTAAGGGAATCGGTAAGGGAATCGGTGCAGTAAGGGAATCGCTGCAGTCAGGGAATCGGTGCAGTGAGGGAATCGGTAAGGGAATCGGTGCAGTGAGGGAATCGGTGCAGTGAGGAAATCGGTGCAGTCAGGGAATCGGAGCAGTCAGGGAATCGGTGCAGTGAGGGAATCGGTGCAGTGAGGGAATCGGTGCAGTCAGGGAATTGGTGCAGTGAGGGAATCGGTAAGGGAATCGGTGCAGTGAGGGAATCGGTGCAGTAAGGGAATCGGTGCAGTGAGGGAATCGGTGCAGTGAGGGAATCGGTGCAGTGAGGGAATCGGTGCAGTGAGGGAATCGGTGCAGTGAGGGAATCGGTGCAGTGAGGGAATCGGTGCAGTGAGGGAATCGGTGCAGTGAGGGAATCGGTGCAGTGAGGGAATCGGTGCAGTGAGGGAATCGGTGCAGTGAGGGAATCGGTACAGTGAGGGAATCGGTGCAGTGAGGGAATCGGTGCAGTGAGGGAATCGGTGCAGTGAGGGAATCGGTGCAGTCAGGGAATCGGTGCAGTCAGGGAATCGGTGCAGTAAGGGAATCGGTGCAGTCAGGGAATCGGTGCAGTCAGGGAATCGGTGCAGTCAGGGAATCGGTGCAGTCAGGGAATCGGAGCAGTGAGGGAATCGGTGGAGTAAGGGAATCGGTGCAGTAAGGGAATCGGTGGGAATCGGTGCAGTAAGGGAATCGGTGCAGTAAGGGAATCGGAGCAGTAAGGGAATCGGTGCAGTAAGGGAATCGGTGCAGTAAGGGAATCGGTGCAGTAAGGGAATCGGTGCAGTAAGGGAATCGGTGCAGTAAGGGAATCGATGCAGTAAGGGAATCGGTGCAGTAAGGGAATCGGTGCAGTAAGGGAATCGGTGCAGTAAGGGAATCGGTGCAGTAAGGGAATCGGTGCAGTTAGGGAATCGGTGCAGTAAGGGAATCGGTGCAGTGAGGGAATCGGTGCAGTGAGGGAACCGGTGCAGTAAGGGAATCGGTGCAGTAAGGGAATCGGTGGGAATCGGTGCAGTAAGGGAATCGGTGCAGTAAGGGAATCGGTGCAGTGAGGGAATCGGTGCTGTGAGGGAATCGGAGCAGGCAGGGAATCGGTGCAGTGAGGGAATCGGTGCAGTGAGGGAATCGGTGCAGTAAGGAAATCGGTGCAGTCAGGGAATCGGTGCAGTCAGGGAATCGGTGCAGTGAGGGAATCGGTGCAGTCAGGGAATCGGTGCAGTCAGGGAATCGGTGCAGTCAGGGAATCGGTGCAGTCAGGGAATCGGTGCAGTAAGGGAATCGGTGCAGTCAGGGAATCGGTGCAGTGAGGGAATCGGTGCAGAGAGGGAATCGGTGCAGTGAGGGAATCGGTGCAGTCAGGGAATCGGAGCAGTGAGGGAATCGGTGCAGTGAGGGAATCGGTGCAGTGAGGGAATCGGTGCAGTGAGGGAATCGGTGCAGTGAGGGAATCGGTGCAGTGAGGGAATCGGTGCAGTGAGGGAATCGGTGCAGTGAGGGAATCGGTGCAGTGAGGGAATCGGTGCAGTGAGGGAATCGGTGCAGTGAGGGAATCGGTGCAGTGAGGGAATCGGTGCAGTGAGGGAATCGGTGCAGTCAGGGAATCGGTGCAGTGAGGGAATCGGTGCAGTCAGGGAATCGGTGCAGTCAGGGAATCGGTGCAGTCAGGGAATCGGTGCAGTCAGGGAATCGGAGCAGTGAGGGAATCGGTGGAGTAAGGGAATCGGTGCAGTAAGGGAATCGGTGGGAATCGGTGCAGTAAGGGAATCGGTGCAGTAAGGGAATCGGAGCAGTAAGGGAATCAGTGCAGTAAGGGAATCGGTGCAGTAAGGGAATCGGTGCAATCGGTGCAGTAAGGGAATCGGTGCAGTAAGGGAATCGGTGCAGTAAGGGAATCGGTGCAGTAAGGGAATCGGTGCAGTAAGGGAATCGGTGCAGTAAGGGAATCGGTGCAGTTAGGGAATCGGTGGGAATCGGTGCAGTAAGGGAATCGGTGCAGTGAGGGAATCGGTGCAGTAAGGGAATCGGTGCAGTAAGGGAATCGGTGGGAATCGGTGCAGTAAGGGAATCGGTGCAGTCAGGGAATCGGTGCAGTCAGGGAATCGGTGCAGTGAGGGAATCGGAGCAGGAAGGGAATCGGTGCAGTGAGGGAATCGGTGCAGTGAGGGAATCGGTGCAGTAAGGAAATCGGTGCAGTCAGGGAATCGGTGCAGTCAGGGAATCGGTGCAGTGAGGGAATCGGTGCAGTGAGGGAATCGGTGCAGTCAGGGAATCGGTGCAGTCAGGGAATCGGTGCAGTCAGGGAATCGGTGCAGTCAGGGAATCGGTGCAGTCAGGGAATCGGTGCAGTAAGGGAATCGGTGCAGCAAGGGAATCGGTGCAGTCAGGGAATCGGTGCAGTCAGGGAATCGGTGCAGTGAGGGAATCGGTGCAGTGAGGGAATCGGTGCAGTGAGGGAATCGGTGCAGTGAGGGAATCGGTGCAGTGAGGGAATCGGTGCAGTGAGGGAATCGGTGCAGTGAGGGAATCGGTGCAGTGAGGGAATCGGTGCAGTGAGGGAATCGGTGCAGTGAGGGAATCGGTGCAGTGAGGGAATCGGTGCAGTGAGGGAATCGGTGCAGTCAGGGAATCGGTGCAGTCAGGGAATCGGTGCAGTAAGGGAATCGGTGCAGTCAGGGAATCGGTGCAGTCAGGGAATCGGTGCAGTCAGGGAATCGGAGCAGTGAGGGAATCGGTGGAGTAAGGGAATCGGTGCAGTAAGGGAATCGGTGGGAATCGGTGCAGTAAGGGAATCGGTGCAGTAAGGGAATCGGAGCAGTAAGGGAATCGGTGCAGTAAGGGAATCGGTGCAGTAAGGGAATCGGTGCAGTTAGGGAATCGGTGCAGTAAGGGAATCGGTGCAGTGAGGGAATCGGTGCAGTGAGGGAATCGGTGCAGTAAGGGAATCGGTGCAGTAAGGGAATCGGTGGGAATCGGTGCAGTAAGGGAATCGGTGCAGTAAGGGAATCGGTGCAGTAAGGGAATCGGTGCAGTGAGGGAATCGGAGCAGGAAGGGAATCGGTGCAGTGAGGGAATCGGTGCAGTGAGGGAATCGGTGCAGTAAGGAAATCGGTGCAGTCAGGGAATCGGTGCAGTCAGGGAATCGGTGCAGTGAGGGAATCGGTGCAGTCAGGGAATCGGTGCAGTCAGGGAATCGGTGCAGTGAGGGAATCGGTGCAGAGAGGGAATCGGTGCAGTGAGGGAATCGGTGCAGTCAGGGAATCGGAGCAGTGAGGGAATCGGTGCAGTGAGGGAATCGGTGCAGTGAGGGAATCGGTGCAGTGAGGGAATCGGTGCAGTGAGGGAATCGGTGCAGTGAGGGAATCGGTGCAGTGAGGGAATCGGTGCAGTGAGGGAATCGGTGCAGTGAGGGAATCGGTGCAGTGAGGGAATCGGTGCAGTGAGGGAATCGGTGCAGTGAGGGAATCGGTGCAGTCAGGGAATCGGTGCAGTCAGGGAATCGGTGCAGTAAGGGAATCGGTGCAGTCAGGGAATCGGTGCAGTCAGGGAATCGGTGCAGTCAGGGAATCGGTGCAGTCAGGGAATCGGAGCAGTGAGGGAATCGGTGGAGCAAGGGAATCGGTGCAGTAAGGGAATCGGTGGGAATCGGTGCAGTAAGGGAATCGGTGCAGTAAGGGAATCGGAGCAGTAAGGGAATCGGTGCAGTGAGGGAATCGGTGCAGTAAGGGAATCGGAGCAGTAAGGGAATCGGAGCAGTAAGGGAATCGGTGCAGTAAGGGAATCGGTGCAGTAAGGGAATCGGTGCAGTCAGGGAATCGGAGCAGTGAGGGTATCGGTGCAGTCAGGGAATCGGTGCAGTAAGGGAATCGGTGCAGCAAGGGAATCGGTGCAGTCAGGGAATCGGTGCAGTCAGGGAATCGGAGCAGTGAGGGAATCGGTGCAGTGAGGGAATCGGTGCAGTCAGGGAATCGGTGGGAATCAGTGCAGTAAGGGAATCGGTGCAGTAAGGGAATCGGTGCAGTAAGGGAAGCGGTGGGAATCGGTGCAGTAAGGGAATCGGTGCAGTGAGGGAATCGGAGCAGTAAGGGAATCGGTGCAGTCAGGGAATCGGTGCAGTATGGGAATCGGAGCAATGAGGGAATCGGTGCAGTCAGGGAATCGGTGCAGTAAGGGAATCGGTGCAGTCAGGGAATCGGTGCAGTCAGGGAATCGGTGCAGTAAGGGAATCGGTGCAGTAAGGGAATAGGTGCAGTGAGAGAATCGGAGCAGTGAGGGAATCGGAGCAGTGAGGGAATCGGAGCAGTGAGAGAATCGGAGCAGTCAGGGAATCGGTGCAGGAAGGGAATCGGTGCAGTGAGAGAATCGGAGCTGTGAGGGAATCGGAGCAGTGAGGGAATCGGAGCAGTGAGGGAATCGGTGCAGTAAGGGAATCGGTGCAGTGAGGGAATCGGTGCAGTGAGGGAATCGGTGCAGTGAGGGAATCGGTGCAGTCAGGGAATCGGTGCAGTGAGGGAATCGGTGCAGGAAGGGAATCGCTGCAGTCAGGGAATTGGAGCAGTAAGGGAATCGGTAAGGGAATCGGTGCAGTAAGGGAATCGCTGCAGTCAGGGAATCGGTGCAGTGAGGGAATCGGTAAGGGAATCGGTGCAGTGAGGAAATCGGTGCAGTCAGGGAATCGGAGCAGTCAGGGAATCGGTGCAGTGAGGGAATCGGTGCAGTGAGGGAATCGGTGCAGTCAGGGAATTGGTGCAGTGAGGGAATCGGTAAGGGAATCGGTGCAGTGAGGGAATCGGTGCAGTCAGGGAATCGGTGCAGTCAGGGAATCGGTGCAGTGAGGGAATCGGTGCAGTGAGGGAATCGGTGCAGTGAGGGAATCGGTGCAGTGAGGGAATCGGTGCAGTGAGGGAATCGGTGCAGTGAGGGAATCGGTGCAGTGAGGGAATCGGTACAGTGAGGGAATCGGTGCAGTGAGGGAATCGGTGCAGTGAGTGAATCGGTGCAGTGAGGGAATCGGTGCAGTCAGGGAATCGGTGCAGTAAGGGAATCGGTGCAGTCAGGGAATCGGTGCAGTCAGGGAATCGGTGCAGTCAGGGAATCGGAGCAGTGAGGGAATCGGTGGAGTAAGGGAATCGGTGCAGTAAGGGAATCGGTGGGAATCGGTGCAGTAAGGGAATCGGTGCAGTAAGGGAATCGGAGCAGTAAGGGAATCGGTGCAGTAAGGGAATCGGTGCAGTAAGGGAATCGGTGCAGTAAGGGAATCGGTGCAGTAAGGGAATCGGTGCAGTAAGGGAATCGATGCAGTAAGGGAATCGGTGCAGTAAGGGAATCGGAGCAGTAAGGGAATCGGTGCAGTAAGGGAATCGGTGCAGTTAGGGAATCGGTGCAGTAAGGGAATCGGTGCAGTAAGGGAATCGGTGCAGTGAGGGAATCGGTGCAGTAAGGGAATCGGTGGGAATCGGTGCAGTAAGGGAATCGGTGCAGTAAGGGAATCGGTGCAGTCAGGGAATCGGTGCAGTGAGGGAATCGGAGCAGGAAGGGAATCGGTGCAGTGAGGGAATCGGAGCAGTGAGGGAATCGGTGCAGTAAGGAAATCGGTGCAGTCAGGGAATCGGTGCAGTCAGGGAATCGGTGCAGTCAGGGAATCGGAGCAGTGAGGGAATCGGTGGAGTAAGGGAATCGGTGCAGTAAGGGAATCGGTGGGAATCGGTGCAGTAAGGGAATCGGTGCAGTAAGGGAATCGGAGCAGGAAGGGAATCGGTGCAGTAAGGGAATCGGTGCAGTAAGGGAATCGGTGCAGTAAGGGAATCGGTGCAGTAAGGGAATCGGTGCAGTAAGGGAATCGGTGCAGTAAGGGAATCGATGCAGTAAGGGAATCGGTGCAGTAAGGGAATCGGAGCAGTAAGGGAATCGGTGCAGTAAGGGAATCGGTGCAGTTAGGGAATCGGTGCAGTAAGGGAATCGGTGCAGTAAGGGAATCGGTGCAGTGAGGGAATCGGTGCAGTAAGGGAATCGGTGGGAATCGGTGCAGTAAGGGAATCGGTGCAGTAAGGGAATCGGTGCAGTCAGGGAATCGGTGCAGTGAGGGAATCGGAGCAGGAAGGGAATCGGTGCAGTGAGGGAATCGGAGCAGTGAGGGAATCGGTGCAGTAAGGAAATCGGTGCAGTCAGGGAATCGGTGCAGTCAGGGAATCGGTGCAGTGAGGGAATCGGTGCAGTCAGGGAATCGGTGCAGTAAGGAAATCGGTGCAGTCAGGGAATCGGTGCAGTCAGGGAATCGGTGCAGTCAGGGAATCGGTGCAGTGAGGGAATCGGAGCAGGAAGGGAATCGGTGCAGTGAGGGAATCGGTGCAGTGAGGGAATCGGTGCAGTGAGGAAATCGGTGCAGTCAGGGAATCGGTGCAGTCAGGGAATCGGTGCAGTAAGGGAATCGGTGCAGTCAGGGAATCGGTGCAGTGAGGGAATCGGTGCAGTAAGGGAATCGGTGCAGTAAGGGAATCGGTGCAGTCAGGGAATCGGTGCAGTCAGGGAATCGGTGCAGTAAGGGAATCGGTGCAGTAAGGGAATCGGTGCAGTAAGGGAATCGGTGCAGTAAGGGAATCGGTGCAGTAAGGGAATCGGTGCAGTCAGGGAATCGGTGCAGTCAGGGAATCGGTGCAGTGAGGGAATCGGTGCAGAGAGGGAATCGGTGCAGAGAGGGAATCGGTGCAGTGAGGGAATCGGTGCAGTCAGGGAATCGGAGCAGTGAGGGAATCGGTGCAGTGAGGGAATCGGTGCAGTGAGGGAATCGGTGCAGTGAGGGAATCGGTGCAGTGAGGGAATCGGTGCAGTGAGGGAATCGGTGCAGTGAGGGAATCGGTGCAGTGAGGGAATCGGTGCAGTGAGGGAATCGGTGCAGTGAGGGAATCGGTGCAGTGAGGGAATCGGTGCAGTGAGGGAATCGGTGCAGTGAGGGAATCGGTGCAGTGAGGGAATCGGTGCAGTGAGGGAATCGGTGCAGTGAGGGAATCGGTGCAGTGAGGGAATCGGTGCAATGAGGGAATCGGTGCAGTCAGGGAATCGGTGCAGTCAGGGAATCGGTGCAGTAAGGGATTCGGTGCAGCAAGGGAATCGGTGCAGTCAGGGAATCGGTGCAGTCAGGGAATCGGAGCAGTGAGGGAATCGGTGCAGTGAGGGAATCGGTGCAGTAAGGGAATCGGAGCAGTAAGGGAATCGGTGCAGTCAGGGAATCGGTGCAGTAAGGGAATCGGTGCAGTAAGGGAATCGGAGCAATAAGGGAATCGGTGCAGTGAGGGAATCGGTGCAGTAAGGAAATCGGAGCAGTCAGGGAATCGGTGCAGGAAGGGAATCGGTGCAGTGAGAGAATCGGAGCAGTGAGGGAATCGGAGCAGTGAGGGAATCGGAACAGTGAGGGAATCGGTGCAGTAAGGGAATCGGTGCAGTGAGGGAATCGGTGCAGTGAGGGAATCGGTGCAGTGAGGGAATCGGTGCAGTGAGGGAATCGGTGCAGTCAGGGAATCGGAGCAGTCAGGGAATCGGTGCAGTAAGGGAATCGGTGCAGTGAGGGAATCGGTGCAGTAAGGGAATCGCTGCAGTCAGGGAATTGGAGCAGTAAGGGAATCGGTAAGGGAATCGGTGCAGTAAGGGAATCGCTGCAGTCAGGGAATCGGTGCAGTGAGGGAATCGGTGCAGTGAGGGAATCGGTGCAGTCAGGGAATCGGTGCAGTCAGGGAATCGGAGCAGTCAGGGAATCGGTGCAGTAAGGGAATCGGTGCAGTGAGGGAATCGGTGCAGTAAGGGAATCGCTGCAGTCAGGGAATTGGAGCAGTAAGGGAATCGGTAAGGGAATCGGTGCAGTAAGGGAATCGCTGCAGTCAGGGAATCGGTGCAGTGAGGGAATCGGTAAGGGAATCGGTGCAGTGAGGGAATCGGTGCAGTGAGGGAATCGGTGCAGTCAGGGAATCGGAGCAGTGAGGGAATCGGTGCAGTGAGGGAATCGGTGCAGTCAGGGAATTGGTGCAGTCAGTGAATCGGTGCAGCAAGGGAATCGGAGCAATAAGGGAATCGGTGCAGTGAGGGAATCGGTGCAGTGAGGGAATCGGTGCAGTGAGGGAATCGGTGCAGTGAGGGAATCGGTGCAGTGAGGGAATCGGTGCAGTGAGGGAATCGGTGCAGTGAGGGAATCGGTGCAGTGAGGGAATCGGAGCAGTCAGGGAATCGGTGCAGTCAGGGAATCGGTGCAGTCAGGGAATCGGTGCAGTGAGGGAATCGGTGCAGTGAGGGAATCGGTGCAGTGAGGGAATCGGTGCAGTGAGGGAATCGGTGCAGTGAGGGAATCGGTGCAGTGAGGGAATCGGTGCAGTGAGGGAATCGGAGCAGTGAGGGAATCGGTGCAGTGAGGGAATCGGTGCAGTAAGGGAATCGGTGCAGTCAGGGAATCGGTGCAGTCAGGGAATCGGTGCAGTAAGGGAATCGGTGCAGTCAGGGAATCGGTGCAGTAAGGGAATCGGTGCAGCAAGGGAATCGGTGCAGTCAGGGAATCGGTGCAGTCAGGGAATCGGAGCAGTGAGGGAATCGGTGCAGTGAGGGAATCGGTGCAGTAAGGGAATCGGTGCAGTAAGGGAATCGGTGCAGTAAGGGAATCGGTGCAGTGAGGGAATCGGAGCAGTGAGGGAATCGGAGCAGTAAGGGAATCGGAGCAGTAAGGGAATCGGTGCAGTCAGGGAATCGGTGCAGTAAGGGAATCGGTGCAGTGAGGGAATCGGAGCAGTAAGGGAATCGGTGCAGTAAGGGAATCGCTGGGAATCGGTGCAGTAAGGGAATCGGTGCAGTAAGGGAATCGGTGCAGTAAGGGAATCGGTGCAGTAAGGGAATCGGAGCAGTAAGGGAATCGGAGCAGTAAGGGAATCGGAGCAGTAAGGGAATCGGTGCAGTCAGGGAATCGGTGCAGTATGGGAATCGGAGCAATGAGGGAATCGGTGCAGTCAGGGAATCGGTGCAGTAAGGGAATCGGTGCAGTCAGGGAATCGGTGCAGTCAGGGAATCGGTGCAGTAAGTGAATCGGTGCAGTAAGGGAATAGGTGCAGTAAGGGATTCGGAGCAATAAGGGAATCGGTGCAGTGAGGGAATCGGTGCAGTAAGGAAATCGGAGCAGTCAGGGAATCGGTGCAGGAAGGGAATCGGTGCAGTGAGAGAATCGGAGCAGTGAGGGAATCGGAGCAGTGAGGGAATCGGAGCAGTGAGGGAATCGGAGCAGTAAGGGAATCGGTGCAGTGAGGGAATCGGTGCAGTCAGGGAATTGCTGCAGTCAGGGAATTGGAGCAGTAAGGGAATCGGTAAGGGAATCGGTGCAGTAAGGGAATCGCTGCAGTCAGGGAATCGGTGCAGTGAGGGAATCGGTAAGGGAATCGGTGCAGTGAGGGAATCGGTGCAGTGAGGGAATCGGTGCAGTCAGGGAATCGGAGCAGTCAGGGAATCGGTGCAGTGAGGGAATCGGTGCAGTTAGGGAATTGGTGCAGTCAGTGAATCGGTGCAATAAGGGAATCGGTGCAATAAGGGAATCGGTGCAGTGAGGGAATCGGTGGGAATCGGTGCAGTAAGGGAATCGGTGCAGTAAGGGAATCGGAGCAGTAAGGGAATCGGTGCAGTAAGGGAATCGGTGCAGTAAGGGAATCGGTGCAGTTAGGGAATCGGTGCAGTAAGGGAATCGGTGCAGTGAGGGAATCGGTGCAGTGAGGGAATCGGTGCAGTAAGGGAATCGGTGCAGTAAGGGAATCGGTGGGAATCGGTGCAGTAAGGGAATCGGTGCAGTAAGGGAATCGGTGCAGTAAGGGAATCGGTGCAGTGAGGGAATCGGAGCAGGAAGGGAATCGGTGCAGTGAGGGAATCGGTGCAGTGAGGGAATCGGTGCAGTAAGGAAATCGGTGCAGTCAGGGAATCGGTGCAGTCAGGGAATCGGTGCAGTGAGGGAATCGGTGCAGTCAGGGAATCGGTGCAGTCAGGGAATCGGTGCAGTGAGGGAATCGGTGCAGAGAGGGAATCGGTGCAGTGAGGGAATCGGTGCAGTCAGGGAATCGGAGCAGTGAGGGAATCGGTGCAGTGAGGGAATCGGTGCAGTGAGGGAATCGGTGCAGTGAGGGAATCGGTGCAGTGAGGGAATCGGTGCAGTGAGGGAATCGGTGCAGTGAGGGAATCGGTGCAGTGAGGGAATCGGTGCAGTGAGGGAATCGGTGCAGTGAGGGAATCGGTGCAGTGAGGGAATCGGTGCAGTGAGGGAATCGGTGCAGTCAGGGAATCGGTGCAGTCAGGGAATCGGTGCAGTAAGGGAATCGGTGCAGTCAGGGAATCGGTGCAGTCAGGGAATCGGTGCAGTCAGGGAATCGGTGCAGTCAGGGAATCGGAGCAGTGAGGGAATCGGTGGAGCAAGGGAATCGGTGCAGTAAGGGAATCGGTGGGAATCGGTGCAGTAAGGGAATCGGTGCAGTAAGGGAATCGGAGCAGTAAGGGAATCGGTGCAGTGAGGGAATCGGTGCAGTAAGGGAATCGGAGCAGTAAGGGAATCGGAGCAGTAAGGGAATCGGTGCAGTAAGGGAATCGGTGCAGTAAGGGAATCGGTGCAGTCAGGGAATCGGAGCAGTGAGGGTATCGGTGCAGTCAGGGAATCGGTGCAGTAAGGGAATCGGTGCAGCAAGGGAATCGGTGCAGTCAGGGAATCGGTGCAGTCAGGGAATCGGAGCAGTGAGGGAATCGGTGCAGTGAGGGAATCGGTGCAGTCAGGGAATCGGTGGGAATCAGTGCAGTAAGGGAATCGGTGCAGTAAGGGAATCGGTGCAGTAAGGGAAGCGGTGGGAATCGGTGCAGTAAGGGAATCGGTGCAGTGAGGGAATCGGAGCAGTAAGGGAATCGGTGCAGTCAGGGAATCGGTGCAGTATGGGAATCGGAGCAATGAGGGAATCGGTGCAGTCAGGGAATCGGTGCAGTAAGGGAATCGGTGCAGTCAGGGAATCGGTGCAGTCAGGGAATCGGTGCAGTAAGGGAATCGGTGCAGTCAGGGAATCGGTGCAGTAAGGGAATAGGTGCAGTGAGAGAATCGGAGCAGTGAGGGAATCGGAGCAGTGAGGGAATCGGAGCAGTGAGAGAATCGGAGCAGTCAGGGAATCGGTGCAGGAAGGGAATCGGTGCAGTGAGAGAATCGGAGCTGTGAGGGAATCGGAGCAGTGAGGGAATCGGAGCAGTGAGGGAATCGGTGCAGTAAGGGAATCGGTGCAGTGAGGGAATCGGTGCAGTGAGGGAATCGGTGCAGTGAGGGAATCGGTGCAGTCAGGGAATCGGTGCAGTGAGGGAATCGGTGCAGGAAGGGAATCGCTGCAGTCAGGGAATTGGAGCAGTAAGGGAATCGGTAAGGGAATCGGTGCAGTAAGGGAATCGCTGCAGTCAGGGAATCGGTGCAGTGAGGGAATCGGTAAGGGAATCGGTGCAGTGAGGAAATCGGTGCAGTCAGGGAATCGGAGCAGTCAGGGAATCGGTGCAGTGAGGGAATCGGTGCAGTGAGGGAATCGGTGCAGTCAGGGAATTGGTGCAGTGAGGGAATCGGTAAGGGAATCGGTGCAGTGAGGGAATCGGTGCAGTCAGGGAATCGGTGCAGTCAGGGAATCGGTGCAGTGAGGGAATCGGTGCAGTGAGGGAATCGGTGCAGTGAGGGAATCGGTGCAGTGAGGGAATCGGTGCAGTGAGGGAATCGGTGCAGTGAGGGAATCGGTGCAGTGAGGGAATCGGTACAGTGAGGGAATCGGTGCAGTGAGGGAATCGGTGCAGTGAGGGAATCGGTGCAGTGAGTGAATCGGTGCAGTGAGGGAATCGGTGCAGTCAGGGAATCGGTGCAGTAAGGGAATCGGTGCAGTCAGGGAATCGGTGCAGTCAGGGAATCGGTGCAGTCAGGGAATCGGAGCAGTGAGGGAATCGGTGGAGTAAGGGAATCGGTGCAGTAAGGGAATCGGTGGGAATCGGTGCAGTAAGGGAATCGGTGCAGTAAGGGAATCGGAGCAGTAAGGGAATCGGTGCAGTAAGGGAATCGGTGCAGTAAGGGAATCGGTGCAGTAAGGGAATCGGTGCAGTAAGGGAATCGGTGCAGTAAGGGAATCGATGCAGTAAGGGAATCGGTGCAGTAAGGGAATCGGAGCAGTAAGGGAATCGGTGCAGTAAGGGAATCGGTGCAGTTAGGGAATCGGTGCAGTAAGGGAATCGGTGCAGTAAGGGAATCGGTGCAGTGAGGGAATCGGTGCAGTAAGGGAATCGGTGGGAATCGGTGCAGTAAGGGAATCGGTGCAGTAAGGGAATCGGTGCAGTCAGGGAATCGGTGCAGTGAGGGAATCGGAGCAGGAAGGGAATCGGTGCAGTGAGGGAATCGGAGCAGTGAGGGAATCGGTGCAGTAAGGAAATCGGTGCAGTCAGGGAATCGGTGCAGTCAGGGAATCGGTGCAGTCAGGGAATCGGAGCAGTGAGGGAATCGGTGGAGTAAGGGAATCGGTGCAGTAAGGGAATCGGTGGGAATCGGTGCAGTAAGGGAATCGGTGCAGTAAGGGAATCGGAGCAGTAAGGGAATCGGTGCAGTAAGGGAATCGGTGCAGTAAGGGAATCGGTGCAGTAAGGGAATCGGTGCAGTAAGGGAATCGGTGCAGTAAGGGAATCGATGCAGTAAGGGAATCGGTGCAGTAAGGGAATCGGAGCAGTAAGGGAATCGGTGCAGTAAGGGAATCGGTGCAGTTAGGGAATCGGTGCAGTAAGGGAATCGGTGCAGTAAGGGAATCGGTGCAGTGAGGGAATCGGTGCAGTAAGGGAATCGGTGGGAATCGGTGCAGTAAGGGAATCGGTGCAGTAAGGGAATCGGTGCAGTCAGGGAATCGGTGCAGTGAGGGAATCGGAGCAGGAAGGGAATCGGTGCAGTGAGGGAATCGGAGCAGTGAGGGAATCGGTGCAGTAAGGAAATCGGTGCAGTCAGGGAATCGGTGCAGTCAGGGAATCGGTGCAGTGAGGGAATCGGTGCAGTCAGGGAATCGGTGCAGTAAGGAAATCGGTGCAGTCAGGGAATCGGTGCAGTCAGGGAATCGGTGCAGTCAGGGAATCGGTGCAGTGAGGGAATCGGAGCAGGAAGGGAATCGGTGCAGTGAGGGAATCGGTGCAGTGAGGGAATCGGTGCAGTGAGGAAATCGGTGCAGTCAGGGAATCGGTGCAGTCAGGGAATCGGTGCAGTAAGGGAATCGGTGCAGTCAGGGAATCGGTGCAGTGAGGGAATCGGTGCAGTCAGGGAATCGGTGCAGTCAGGGAATCGGTGCAGTAAGGGAATCGGTGCAGTAAGGGAATCGGTGCAGTAAGGGAATCGGTGCAGTAAGGGAATCGGTGCAGTAAGGGAATCGGTGCAGTCAGGGAATCGGTGCAGTCAGGGAATCGGTGCAGTGAGGGAATCGGTGCAGAGAGGGAATCGGTGCAGAGAGGGAATCGGTGCAGTGAGGGAATCGGTGCAGTCAGGGAATCGGAGCAGTGAGGGAATCGGTGCAGTGAGGGAATCGGTGCAGTGAGGGAATCGGTGCAGTGAGGGAATCGGTGCAGTGAGGGAATCGGTGCAGTGAGGGAATCGGTGCAGTGAGGGAATCGGTGCAGTGAGGGAATCGGTGCAGTGAGGGAATCGGTGCAGTGAGGGAATCGGTGCAGTGAGGGAATCGGTGCAGTGAGGGAATCGGTGCAGTGAGGGAATCGGTGCAGTGAGGGAATCGGTGCAGTGAGGGAATCGGTGCAGTGAGGGAATCGGTGCAGTGAGGGAATCGGTGCAGTGAGGGAATCGGTGCAGTGAGGGAATCGGTGCAGTGAGGGAATCGGTGCAATGAGGGAATCGGTGCAGTCAGGGAATCGGTGCAGTCAGGGAATCGGTGCAGCAAGGGATTCGGTGCAGCAAGGGAATCGGTGCAGTCAGGGAATCGGTGCAGTCAGGGAATCGGAGCAGTGAGGGAATCGGTGCAGTGAGGGAATCGGTGCAGTAAGGGAATCGGAGCAGTAAGGGAATCGGTGCAGTCAGGGAATCGGTGCAGTAAGGGAATCGGTGCAGTAAGGGAATCGGAGCAATAAGGGAATCGGTGCAGTGAGGGAATCGGTGCAGTAAGGAAATCGGAGCAGTCAGGGAATCGGTGCAGGAAGGGAATCGGTGCAGTGAGAGAATCGGAGCAGTGAGGGAATCGGAGCAGTGAGGGAATCGGAACAGTGAGGGAATCGGTGCAGTAAGGGAATCGGTGCAGTGAGGGAATCGGTGCAGTGAGGGAATCGGTGCAGTGAGGGAATCGGTGCAGTGAGGGAATCGGTGCAGTCAGGGAATCGGAGCAGTCAGGGAATCGGTGCAGTAAGGGAATCGGTGCAGTGAGGGAATCGGTGCAGTAAGGGAATCGCTGCAGTCAGGGAATTGGAGCAGTAAGGGAATCGGTAAGGGAATCGGTGCAGTAAGGGAATCGCTGCAGTCAGGGAATCGGTGCAGTGAGGGAATCGGTGCAGTGAGGGAATCGGTGCAGTCAGGGAATCGGTGCAGTCAGGGAATCGGAGCAGTCAGGGAATCGGTGCAGTAAGGGAATCGGTGCAGTGAGGGAATCGGTGCAGTAAGGGAATCGCTGCAGTCAGGGAATTGGAGCAGTAAGGGAATCGGTAAGGGAATCGGTGCAGTAAGGGAATCGCTGCAGTCAGGGAATCGGTGCAGTGAGGGAATCGGTAAGGGAATCGGTGCAGTGAGGGAATCGGTGCAGTGAGGGAATCGGTGCAGTCAGGGAATCGGAGCAGTGAGGGAATCGGTGCAGTGAGGGAATCGGTGCAGTCAGGGAATTGGTGCAGTCAGTGAATCGGTGCAGCAAGGGAATCGGAGCAATAAGGGAATCGGTGCAGTGAGGGAATCGGTGCAGTGAGGGAATCGGTGCAGTGAGGGAATCGGTGCAGTGAGGGAATCGGTGCAGTGAGGGAATCGGTGCAGTGAGGGAATCGGTGCAGTGAGGGAATCGGTGCAGTGAGGGAATCGGAGCAGTCAGGGAATCGGTGCAGTCAGGGAATCGGTGCAGTCAGGGAATCGGTGCAGTGAGGGAATCGGTGCAGTGAGGGAATCGGTGCAGTGAGGGAATCGGTGCAGTGAGGGAATCGGTGCAGTGAGGGAATCGGTGCAGTGAGGGAATCGGTGCAGTGAGGGAATCGGAGCAGTGAGGGAATCGGTGCAGTGAGGGAATCGGTGCAGTAAGGGAATCGGTGCAGTCAGGGAATCGGTGCAGTGAGGGAATCGGTGCAGTAAGGGAATCGGTGCAGTCAGGGAATCGGTGCAGTAAGGGAATCGGTGCAGCAAGGGAATCGGTGCAGTCAGGGAATCGGTGCAGTCAGGGAATCGGAGCAGTGAGGGAATCGGTGCAGTGAGGGAATCGGTGCAGTAAGGGAATCGGTGCAGTAAGGGAATCGGTGCAGTAAGGGAATCGGTGCAGTGAGGGAATCGGAGCAGTGAGGGAATCGGAGCAGTAAGGGAATCGGTGCAGTCAGGGAATCGGTGCAGTAAGGGAATCGGTGCAGTGAGGGAATCGGAGCAGTAAGGGAATCGGTGCAGTAAGGGAATCGCTGGGAATCGGTGCAGTAAGGGAATCGGTGCAGTAAGGGAATCGGTGCAGTAAGGGAATCGGTGCAGTAAGGGAATCGGAGCAGTAAGGGAATCGGAGCAGTAAGGGAATCGGAGCAGTAAGGGAATCGGTGCAGTCAGGGAATCGGTGCAGTATGGGAATCGGAGCAATGAGGGAATCGGTGCAGTCAGGGAATCGGTGCAGTAAGGGAATCGGTGCAGTCAGGGAATCGGTGCAGTCAGGGAATCGGTGCAGTAAGTGAATCGGTGCAGTAAGGGAATAGGTGCAGTAAGGGATTCGGAGCAATAAGGGAATCGGTGCAGTGAGGGAATCGGTGCAGTAAGGAAATCGGAGCAGTCAGGGAATCGGTGCAGGAAGGGAATCGGTGCAGTGAGAGAATCGGAGCAGTGAGGGAATCGGAGCAGTGAGGGAATCGGAGCAGTGAGGGAATCGGTGCAGTAAGGGAATCGGTGCAGTGAGGGAATCGGTGCAGTAAGGGAATCGCTGCAGTCAGGGAATTGGAGCAGTAAGGGAATCGGTAAGGGAATCGGTGCAGTAAGGGAATCGCTGCAGTCAGGGAATCGGTGCAGTGAGGGAATCGGTAAGGGAATCGGTGCAGTGAGGGAATCGGTGCAGTGAGGGAATCGGTGCAGTCAGGGAATCGGAGCAGTCAGGGAATCGGTGCAGTGAGGGAATCGGTGCAGTTAGGGAATTGGTGCAGTCAGTGAATCGGTGCAATAAGGGAATCGGTGCAATAAGGGAATCGGTGCAGTGAGGGAATCGCTGCAGTCAGGGAATTGGAGCAGTAAGGGAATCGGTAAGGGAATCGGTGCAGTAAGGGAATCGCTGCAGTCAGGGAATCGGTGCAGTGAGGGAATCGGTGCAGTGAGGGAATCGGTGCAGTCAGGGAATCGGTGCAGTCAGGGAATCGGAGCAGTCAGGGAATCGGTGCAGTAAGGGAATCGGTGCAGTGAGGGAATCGGTGCAGTAAGGGAATCGCTGCAGTCAGGGAATTGGAGCAGTAAGGGAATCGGTAAGGGAATCGGTGCAGTAAGGGAATCGCTGCAGTCAGGGAATCGGTGCAGTGAGGGAATCGGTAAGGGAATCGGTGCAGTGAGGGAATCGGTGCAGTGAGGGAATCGGTGCAGTCAGGGAATCGAAGCAGTGAGGGAATCGGTGCAGTGAGGGAATCGGTGCAGTCAGGGAATTGGTGCAGTCAGTGAATCGGTGCAGTAAGGGAATCGGTGCAGCAAGGGAATCGGAGCAATAAGGGAATCGGTGCAGTGAGGGAATCGGTGCAGTGAGGGAATCGGTGCAGTGAGGGAATCGGTGCAGTGAGGGAATCGGTGCAGTGAGGGAATCGGTGCAGTGAGGGAATCGGTGCAGTGAGGGAATCGGTGCAGTGAGGGAATCGGAGCAGTCAGGGAATCGGTGCAGTCAGGGAATCGGTGCAGTCAGGGAATCGGTGCAGTCAGGGAATCGGTGCAGTGAGGGAATCGGTGCAGTGAGGGAATCGGTGCAGTGAGGGAATCGGTGCAGTAAGGGAATCGGTGCAGTGAGGGAATCGGTGCAGTGAGGGAATCGGAGCAGTGAGGGAATCGGTGCAGTAAGGGAATCGGTGCAGTAAGGGAATCGGTGCAGTCAGGGAATCGGTGCAGTGAGGGAATCGGTGCAGTAAGGGAATCGGTGCAGTCAGGGAATCGGTGCAGTAAGGGAATCGGTGCAGCAAGGGAATCGGTGCAGTCAGGGAATCGGTGCAGTCAGGGAATCGGAGCAGTGAGGGAATCGGTGCAGTGAGGGAATCGGTGCAGTAAGGGAATCGGTGCAGTAAGGGAATCGGTGCAGTAAGGGAATCGGTGCAGTGAGGGAATCGGAGCAGTAAGGGAATCGGAGCAGTAAGGGAATCGGTGCAGTCAGGGAATCGGTGCAGTAAGGGAATCGGTGCAGTGAGGGAATCGGAGCAGTAAGGGAATCGGTGCAGTAAGGGAATCGCTGGGAATCGGTGCAGTAAGGGAATCGGTGCAGTAAGGGAATCGGTGCAGTAAGGGAATCGGTGCAGTAAGGGAATCGGAGCAGTAAGGGAATCGGAGCAGTAAGGGAATCGGAGCAGTAAGGGAATCGGTGCAGTCAGGGAATCGGTGCAGTATGGGAATCGGAGCAATGAGGGAATCGGTGCAGTCAGGGAATCGGTGCAGTAAGGGAATCGGTGCAGTCAGGGAATCGGTGCAGTCAGGGAATCGGTGCAGTAAGTGAATCGGTGCAGTAAGGGAATAGGTGCAGTAAGGGATTCGGAGCAATAAGGGAATCGGTGCAGTGAGGGAATCGGTGCAGTAAGGAAATCGGAGCAGTCAGGGAATCGGTGCAGGAAGGGAATCGGTGCAGTGAGAGAATCGGAGCAGTGAGGGAATCGGAGCAGTGAGGGAATCGGAGCAGTGAGGGAATCGGTGCAGTAAGGGAATCGGTGCAGTGAGGGAATCGGTGCAGTAAGGGAATCGCTGCAGTCAGGGAATTGGAGCAGTAAGGGAATCGGTAAGGGAATCGGTGCAGTAAGGGAATCGCTGCAGTCAGGGAATCGGTGCAGTGAGGGAATCGGTAAGGGAATCGGTGCAGTGAGGGAATCGGTGCAGTGAGGGAATCGGTGCAGTCAGGGAATCGGAGCAGTCAGGGAATCGGTGCAGTGAGGGAATCGGTGCAGTTAGGGAATTGGTGCAGTCAGTGAATCGGTGCAATAAGGGAATCGGTGCAATAAGGGAATCGGTGCAGTGAGGGAATCGGTGCAGTGAGGGAATCGGTGCAGTAAGGAAATCGGAGCAGTCAGGGAATCGGTGCAGGAAGGGAATCGGTGCAGTGAGGAAACGGTGCAGTCAGGGAATCGGTGCAGTCAGGGAATCGGAGCAGTCAGGGAATCGGTGCAGTAAGGGAATCGGTGCAGTGAGGGAATCGGTGCAGTAAGGGAATCGCTGCAGTCAGGGAATTGGAGCAGTAAGGGAATCGGTAAGGGAATCGGTGCAGTAAGGGAATCGCTGCAGTCAGGGAATCGGTGCAGTGAGGGAATCGGTAAGGGAATCGGTGCAGTGAGGGAATCGGTGCAGTGAGGGAATCGGTGCAGTCAGGGAATCGGAGCAGTCAGGGAATCGGTGCAGTGAGGGAATCGGTGCAGTTAGGGAATTGGTGCAGTCAGTGAATCGGTGCAATAAGGGAATCGGTGCAATAAGGGAATCGGTGCAGTGAGGGAATCGGTGCAGTGAGGGAATCGGTGCAGTGAGGGAATCGGTGCAGTGAGGGAATCGGAGCAGTGAGGGAATCGGTGCAGTGAGGGAATCGGTGCAGTGAGGGAATCGGTGCAGTCAGGGAATCGGTGCAGTGAGGGAATCGGTGCAGTAAGGGAATCGGTGCAGTAAGGGAATCGGTGCAGTGAGGGAATCGGTGCAGTAAGGGAATCGGTGCAGTCAGGGAATCGGTGCAGTCAGGGAATCGGTGCAGTCAGGGAATCGGAGCAGTGAGGGAATCGGTGGGAATCGGTGCAGTAAGGGAATCGGTGCAGTAAGGGAATCGGTGGGAATCGGTGCAGTAAGGGAATCGGTGCAGTAAGGGAATCGGAGCAGTGAGGGAATCGGTGCAGTAAGGGAATCGGTGCAGTAAGGGAATCGGAGCAGTAAGGGAATCGGTGCAGTAAGGGAATCGGTGCAGTAAGGGAATCGGTGGGAATCGGTGCAGTAAGGGAATCGGTGCAGTGAGGGAATCGGTGCAGTAAGGGAATCGGTGCAGTAAGGGAATCGGCGGGAATCGGTGCAGTAAGGGAATCGGTGCAGTGAGGGAATCGGAGCAGTGAGGGAATCGGAGCAGTGAGGGAATCGGAGCAGTAAGGGAATCGGTGCAGTAAGGGAATCGGTGCAGTAAGGGAATCGGCGGGAATCAGTGCAGTCAGGGAATCGGTGCAGTGAGGGAATCGGTGCAGTCAGGGAATCGGTGCAGTAAGGGAATCGGAGCAGTAAGGGAATCGGTGCAGTAAGGGAATCGGTGCAGTCAGGGAATCGGTGCAGTCAGGGAATCGGTGCAGTCAGGGAATCGGTGCAGTAAGGGAATCGGTGCAGTAAGGGAATCGGAGCAGTCAGGGAATCGGTGCAGTAAGGGAATCGGTGCAGTAAGGGAATCGGTGCAGTTACTGCAATCGGTGCAGTAAGGGAATCGGTGCAGTAAGGGAATCGGTGCAGTCAGGGAATCGGAGCAGTAAGGGAATCGGAGCAGTGAGGGAATCGGTGCAGTGAGGGAATCGGTGGGAATCGGTGCAGTAAGGGAATTGGTGCAGTGAGGGAATCGGTGCAGTAAGGGAATCGGAGCAGTAAGGGAATCGGTGGGAATCGCTGCAGTAACGGAATCGGTGCAGTAAGGGAATCGGAGCAGTAAGGGAATCGGTGGGAATCGCTGCAGTAACGGAATCGGTGCAGTAAGGGAATCGGTGCAGTAAGTTGCCTGGACACACTGAAAGAATTGAAAAATACATCGCAGTAACTTAACTCTAACCCCACCCCAAGGCTGTCCGGTCCCTTTCTCGGTCCCCGGTTCAAACGAGAGAGATAGAGAGAGAGAGGCAGAGAGAGAGAGAAAGAGACAGAAAGAGACAGACAGAGAGAGAGAGACAGAGAGAGAGAGTGTGAGACAGAGACAGAGAGAGAGAGACATAGAGAGAGACAGAACGAGAGAGAGACAGACAGAGAGACAGAACAAGACAGAGACAGAGAGAGAGAGACAGAGAGAGAAAGAGACAGAAAGAGACAGACAGAGAGAGAGACAGAGAGAGAGATTGAGAGACAGAGACACAGGGAGGGAGAGAAACAGAGAGAGAGAGACAGAGAGAGAGAGACAGAACGAGAGAGAGAGAGAGACAGACAGAGAGACAGAACAAGACAGAGACAGAGAGAGAGAGACAGAGAGAGAAAGAGACAGAAAGAGAGAGACAGACAGAGAGAGAGAGAGACGGGGAGAGAGAGAAAAAAATCGAGAATCGGACCGTGGAGCGAGAACGGGACCGGACCGGGAGAATGGGACCGCACCGGGAGATTGGGTACCGAGAACGGGACTAGACCGGAAGATTGGGGAATGAGAACGGGAGCGGACAGGGAGATTGGGGACCGAGAACGGGAGCGGACCGGGAGATTGGGGACCGAGAACGGGACCGGACCGGGAGATTGGGGACCGAGAACGGGAGTGGACCGGGAGATTGGGGAATGAGAACGGGAGCGGACCGGGAGATTGGGGACCGAGAACGGGAGTGGACCGGGAGATTGGGGAATGAGAACGGGACTGGACCGGAAGACTGGGGACTGAGAACGGGAGTGGACCGGGAGATTGGGGAATGAGAACGGGAGCGGACCGGGAGATTGGGGAATGAGCACGGGAGCGGACCGGGAGATTGGGGAATGGGCACGGGAGCGGACCGGGAGATTGGGGAATGAGAACGGGAGCGGACCGGGAGATTGGGGAATGAGCACGGGAGCGGACCGGGAGATTGGGGAATGAGAACGGGAGCGGACCGGGAGATTGGGGAATGGGCACGGGAGCGGACCGGGAGATTGGGGAATGAGAACGGGAGTGGACCGGGAGATTGGGGAATGAGAATGGGAGTGGACCGGGAGACTGTGGACCGAGAACGGGAGCGGACCGGGAGATTGGGGAATGAGAACGGGAGTGGACCGGGAGATTGGGGAATGAGAACGGGACTGGACCGGGAGACTGGGGACCGAGAATGGGAGCGGACCGGGAGATTGGGGAATGAGAACGGGAGTGGACCGGGAGATTGGGGAATGAGCACGGGACTGGACCGGGAGATTGGGGAATGAGAACGGAACTGGACCGGGAGATTGGGAAATGAGAACGGGAGTGGACCGGGAGATTGGGGAATGAGAACGGGAGCGGACCGGGAGACTGGGGACCGAGAACGGGAGCGGACCGGGAGATTGGGGAATGAGAACGGGACAGGACAGGGAGATTGGGGAATGAGAACGGGAGCGGACCGGGAGATTGGGGATCGAGAACGGGACCGGACCGGGAGACTGGGGAATGAGAATGGGACCGGACCGGGAGATTGGGGACCGAGAACGGGAGCGGACCGGGAGATTGGGGAATGAGAACGGGACTGGACCGGGAGATTGGGGAATGAGAACGGGAGCGGACCGGGAGATTGGGAAATGAGAACGGGAGCGGACCGGGAGATTGGGGAATGAGAACGGGAGCGGACCGGGAGATTGGGGACCGAGAACGGGACTGGACCGGGAGATTGGGGAATGAGAACGGGACCGCACCGGGAGATTGGGGACCGAGAACGGGACTGGACCGGGAGATTGGGGAATGAGAACGGGACCGCACCGGGAGATTGGGGAATGAGAACGGGAGCGGACCGGGAGATTGGGGAATGAGAACGGGACTGGACCGGGAGATTGGGGAATGAGAACGGGACCGCACCGGGAGATTGGGGAATGAGAACGGGAGTGGACCGGGAGATTGGGGAATGAGAACGGGAGCGGACCGGGAGATTGGGAAATGAGAACGGGAGCGGACCGGGAGATTGGGGAATGAGAACGGGACTGGACCGGGAGATTGGGGAATGAGAACGGGAGTGGACCGGGAGATTGGGGAATGAGAACGGGAGCGGACCGGGAGATTGGGGACCGAGAACGGGACTGGACCGGGAGATTGGGGAATGAGAACGGGAGTGGACCGGGAGATTGGGGAATGAGAACGGGACTGGACCGGGAGATTGAGGAATGAGAACGGGAGTGGACCGGGAGATTGGGGAATGAGAACGGGAGTGGACCGGGAGATTGGGGAATGAGAACGGGAGCGGACCGGGAGATTGGGGACCGAGAACGGGACTGGACCGGGAGATTGGGGAATGAGAACGGGAGTGGACCGGGAGATTGGGGAATGAGAACGGGACTGGACCGGGAGATTGAGGAATGAGAACGGGAGTGGACCGGGAGATTGGGGAATGAGAACGGGACTGGACCGGGAGATTGAGGAATGAGAACGGGAGTGGACCGGGAGATTGGGGAATGAGAACGGGAGCGGACCGGGAGATTGGGGAATGAGAACGGGACTGGACCGGGAGATTGGGGAATGAGAACGGGAGCGGACCGGGAGATTGGGGAATGAGAACGGGACTGGACCGGGAGATTGGGGAATGAGAACGGGAGTGGACCGGGAGATTGGGGAATGAGAACGGGAGCGGACCGGGAGATTGGGGAATGAGAACGGGACTGGACCGGGAGATTGGGGAATGAGAACGGGAGCGGACCGGGAGATTGGGGAATGAGAACGGGACTGGACCGGGAGATTGGGGACCGAGAACGGGACTGGACCGGGAGATTGGGGAATGAGAACGGGAGTGGACCGGGAGATTGGGGAATGAGAACGGGACTGGACCGGGAGATTGAGGAATGAGAACGGGAGTGGACCGGGAGATTGGGGAATGAGAACGGGAGCGGACCGGGAGATTGGGGAATGAGAACGGGACTGGACCGGGAGATTGGGGAATGAGAACGGGTCCGGACCGGGAGATTGGGGACCGAGAACGGGAGCGGACCGGGAGATTGGAGAATGACAACGGGAGTGGACCGGGAGATTGGGGAATGAGAACGGGAGCGGACCGGGAGATTGGGGATCGAGAACGGGAGTGGACCGGGAGATTGGGGAATGAGAACTGGAGTGGACCGGGAGATTGGGGACCGAGAACGGGAGTGGATCGGGAGATTGGGGAATGAGAACGGGACTGGATCGGGAGATTGGGGAATGAGAACGGGAGCGGACCGGGAGATTGGGGACCGAGAACGGGACTGGACCGGGAGATTGGGGAATGAGAACGGGAGCGGACCGCGAGATTGGGGACCGAGAACGGGAGCGGACCGGAAGATTGGGGACCGAGAACGGGAGTGGACCGGGAGATTGGGGAATGAGAACGGGAGTGGATCGGGAGATTGGGGACCGAGAACGGGAGTGGACCGGGAGATTGGGGAATGAGAACGGGAGCGGACCGGGAGATTGGGGAATGAGAACGGGAGCGGACCGGGAGATTGGGGAATGAGAACGGGAGTGGACCGGGAGATTGGGGACCGAGAACGGGAGCGGACCGGGAGATTGGGGACCGAGAACGGGAGTGGACCGGGAGATTGGGGACCGAGAACGGGAGTGGACCGGGAGATTGGGGACCGAGAACGGGAGATTGGGGACCGATTACGGGAGCGGACCGGGAGATTGGGGAATGAGAATGGGACTGGACTGGGAGAGTGGGGACCGAGAACGGGACTGGACCGGGAGATTGGGGAATGAGAACGGGACTGGACCGGGAGATTGGGGACCGAGAATGGGACCGGACCGGGAGATTGGGGAATGAGAACGGGAGTGGACCGGGAGATTGGGGAAAGAGAACGGGAGCGGACCGGGAGATTGGGGAATGAGAACGGGAGTGGACCGGGAGATTGGGGAATGAGAACGGGAGTGGACCGGGAGATTGGGGACCGAGAACGGGAGTGGACCGGGAGATTGGGGACCGAGAATGGGACCGGACCGGGAGATTGGGGAATGAGAACGGGAGTGGACCGGGAGATTGGGGACCGAGAATGGGACCGGACCGGGAGATTGGGGAATGAGAACGGGAGTGGACCGGGAGATTGGGGACCGAGAACGGGAGTGGACCGGGATATTGGGGACCGAGAACGGGACTGGACCGGGAGATTGGGGACCGAGAATGGGACCGGACCGGGAGATTGGGGAATGAGAACGGGAGCGGACCGGGAGATTGGGGAATGAGAACGTGACTGGACCGGGAGATTGGGGAAAGAGAACGGGAGCGGACCGGGAGATTGGGTAATGAGAACGGGACTGGACCGGGAGATTGGGGAATGAGAACGGGTCCGGACCGGGAGATTGGGGACCGAGAACGGGAGCGGACCGGGAGATTGGAGAATGACAACGGGAGTGGACCGGGAGATTGGGGAATGAGAACGGGAGCGGACCGGGAGATTGGGGATCGAGAACGGGACTGGACCGGGAGATTGGGGAATGAGAACGGGAGCGGACCGCGAGATTGGGGACCGAGAACGGGAGCGGACCGGAAGATTGGGGACCGAGAACGGGAGTGGACCGGGAGATTGGGGACCGAGAACGGGAGTGGACCGGGAGATTGGGGAATGAGAACGGGAGCGGACCAGGAGATTGGGGACTGAGAACGGGAGCGGACCGGGAGATTGGGGACCGAGAACGGGACTGGACCGGGAGATTGGGGAATGAGAACGGGACCGGTCCGGGAGATTGGGGAATGAGAACGGGACTGGACCGGAAGACTGGGGACTGAGAACGGGAGTGGACCGGGAGATTGGGGAATGAGAACGGGAGCGGACCAGGAGATTGGGGACCGAGAACGGGAGCGGACCGGAAGATTGGGGACCGAGAACGGGAGTGGACCGGGAGATTGGGGACCGAGAACGGGAGCGGACCGGGAGATTGGGGAATGAGAATGGGACTGGACCGGGAGATTGGGGAATGAGAACGGGACTGGACCTGGAGATTGGGGACCGAGAATGGGACCGGACCGGGAGATTGGGGAATGAGAACGGGAGTGGACCGGGATATTGGGGACCGAGAACGGGACTGGACCGGGAGATTGGGGACCGAGAATGGGACCGGACCGGGAGATTGGGGAATGAGAACGGGACTGGACCGGGAGATTGGGGAATGAGAACGTGACCGGACCGGGAGATTGGGGAATGAGAACGGGAGCGGACCGGGAGATTGGGGAAAGAGAACGGGAGCGGACCGGGAGATAGGGGACCGAGAATGGGATTGGACCGGGAGATTGGGGACCGAGCACGGGACTGGACCGGGAGATTGGGGAATGAGAACGGGAGGGGACCGGGAGATTGGGGAATGAGAACGGGACCGGACCGGGAGATTGGGGAATGAGAACGGGACCGGACCGGGAGATTGGGGACCGTGAATGGGAGCGGACCGGGAGATTGGGGAATGAGAACGGGACCGGTCCGGGAGATTGGGGAATGAGAACCGGACTGGACCGGGAGATTGGGGAATGAGAACGGGACCGGACCGGGAGATTGGGGACCGAGAACGGGAGTGGACCGGGAGATTGGGGAATGAGAACGGGACCGGTCCGGGAGATTGGGGAATGAGAACCGAACTGGACCGGGAGATTGGGGAATGAGAACGGGAGCGGACCGGGAGATTGGGGAATGAGAACGGGAGTGGACCGGGAGATTGGGGAATGAGAACGGGACTGGACCGGGAGATTGGGGAATGAGAACGGGACAGGACCGGGAGATTGGTGGCCGTGAATGGGAGCGGACCGGGAGATTGGGGAATGAGAACGGGAGCGGACCGGGAGATTGGGGAATGAGAACGGGAGCGGACCGGGAGATTGGGGATCGAGAACGGGACCGGACCGGGAGATTGGGGACCGAGAACGGGAGCGGACCGGGAGATTGGGGACCGAGAACGGGACTGGACCGGGAGATTGGGGAATGAGAACGGGAACGGACCGGGAGATTGGGGAATGAGAACAGGAGCGGACCGGGAGATTGGGGACCAAGAACGGGAGCGGACCGGGAGATTGGGGAATGAGAACGGGACTGGACCGGGAGATTGGGGAATGAGAACGGGAGCGGACCGGGAGATTGGGGAATGAGAACGGGACTGGACCGGGAGATTGGGGACCGAGAACGGGACTGGACCGGGAGATTGGGGAATGAGAACGGGAGTGGACCGGGAGATTGGGGAATGAGAACGGGACTGGACCGGGAGATTGAGGAATGAGAACGGGAGTGGACCGGGAGATTGGGGAATGAGAACGGGAGCGGACCGGGAGATTGGGGAAAGAGAACGGGAGCGGACCGGGAGATAGGGGACCGAGAATGGGATTGGACCGGGAGATTGGGGACCGAGCACGGGACTGGACCGGGAGATTGGGGAATGAGAACGGGAGGGGACCGGGAGATTGGGGAATGAGAACGGGACCGGACCGGGAGATTGGGGAATGAGAACGGGACCGGACCGGGAGATTGGGGACCGTGAATGGGAGCGGACCGGGAGATTGGGGAATGAGAACGGGACCGGTCCGGGAGATTGGGGAATGAGAACCGGACTGGACCGGGAGATTGGGGAATGAGAACGGGACCGGACCGGGAGATTGGGGACCGAGAACGGGAGTGGACCGGGAGATTGGGGAATGAGAACGGGACCGGTCCGGGAGATTGGGGAATGAGAACCGAACTGGACCGGGAGATTGGGGAATGAGAACGGGAGCGGACCGGGAGATTGGGGAATGAGAACGGGAGTGGACCGGGAGATTGGGGAATGAGAACGGGACTGGACCGGGAGATTGGGGAATGAGAACGGGACAGGACCGGGAGATTGGTGGCCGTGAATGGGAGTGGACCGGGAGATTGGGGAATGAGAACGGGAGCGGACCGGGAGATTGGGGAATGAGAACGGGAGCGGACCGGGAGATTGGGGATCGAGAACGGGACCGGACCGGGAGATTGGGGACCGAGAACGGGAGCGGACCGGGAGATTGGGGACCGAGAACGGGACTGGACCGGGAGATTGGGGAATGAGAACGGGAACGGACCGGGAGATTGGGGAATGAGAACAGGAGCGGACCGGGAGATTGGGGACCAAGAACGGGAGCGGACCGGGAGATTGGGGAATGAGAACGGGACTGGACCGGGAGATTGGGGAATGAGAACGGGAGCGGACCGGGAGATTGGGGAATGAGAACGGGACTGGACCGGGAGATTGGGGACCGAGAACGGGACTGGACCGGGAGATTGGGGAATGAGAACGGGAGTGGACCGGGAGATTGGGGAATGAGAACGGGACTGGACCGGGAGATTGAGGAATGAGAACGGGAGTGGACCGGGAGATTGGGGAATGAGAACGGGAGCGGACCGGGAGATTGGGGAATGAGAACGGGACTGGACCGGGAGATTGGGGAATGAGAACGGGTCCGGACCGGGAGATTGGGGACCGAGAACGGGAGCGGACCGGGAGATTGGAGAATGACAACGGGAGTGGACCGGGAGATTGGGGAATGAGAACGGGAGCGGACCGGGAGATTGGGGATCGAGAACGGGAGTGGACCGGGAGATTGGGGAATGAGAACTGGAGTGGACCGGGAGATTGGGGACCGAGAACGGGAGTGGATCGGGAGATTGGGGAATGAGAACGGGACTGGATCGGGAGATTGGGGAATGAGAACGGGAGCGGACCGGGAGATTGGGGACCGAGAACGGGACTGGACCGGGAGATTGGGGAATGAGAACGGGAGCGGACCGCGAGATTGGGGACCGAGAACGGGAGCGGACCGGAAGATTGGGGACCGAGAACAGGAGTGGACCGGGAGATTGGGGAATGAGAACGGGAGTGGATCGGGAGATTGGGGACCGAGAACGGGAGTGGACCGGGAGATTGGGGACCGAGAACGGGAGTGGACCGGGAGATTGGGGAATGAGAACGGGAGCGGACCAGGAGATTGGGGACTGAGAACGGGAGCGGACCGGGAGATTGGGGACCGAGAACGGGACTGGACCGGGAGATTGGGGAATGAGAACGGGACCGGTCCGGGAGATTGGGGAATGAGAACGGGACTGGACCGGAAGACTGGGGACTGAGAACGGGAGTGGACCGGGAGATTGGGGAATGAGAACGGGAGCGGACCAGGAGATTGGGGACCGAGAACGGGAGCGGACCGGAAGATTGGGGACCGAGAACGGGAGTGGACCGGGAGATTGGGGAATGAGAATGGGACTGGACCGGGAGATTGGGGAATGAGAACGGGACTGGACCTGGAGATTGGGGACCGAGAATGGGACCGGACCGGGAGATTGGGGAATGAGAACGGGAGTGGACCGGGATATTGGGGACCGAGAACGGGACTGGACCGGGAGATTGGGGACCGAGAATGGGACCGGACCGGGAGATTGGGGAATGAGAACGGGACTGGACCGGGAGATTGGGGAATGAGAACGTGACCGGACCGGGAGATTGGGGAATGAGAACGGGAGCGGACCGGGAGATTGGGGAAAGAGAACGGGAGCGGACCGGGAGATAGGGGACCGAGAATGGGACTGGACCGGGAGATTGGGGACCGAGCACGGGACTGGACCGGGAGATTGGGGAATGAGAACGGGAGGGGACCGGGAGATTGGGGAATGAGAACGGGACCGGACCGGGAGATTGGGGAATGAGAACGGGACCGGACCGGGAGATTGGGGACCGTGAATCGGAGCGGACCGGGAGATTGGGGAATGAGAACGGGACCGGTCCGGGAGATTGGGGAATGAGAACCGAACTGGACCGGGAGATTGGGGAATGAGAACGGGAGCGGACCGGGAGATTGGGGAATGAGAACGGGAGTGGACCGGGAGATTGGGGAATGAGAACGGGACTGGACCGGGAGATTGGGGAATGAGAACGGGACAGGACCGGGAGATTGGTGGCCGTGAATGGGAGCGGACCGGGAGATTGGGGAATGAGAACGGGAGCGGACCGGGAGATTGGGGAATGAGAACGGGAGCGGACCGGGAGATTGGGGATCGAGAACGGGACCGGACCGGGAGATTGGGGACCGAGAACGGGAGCGGACCGGGAGATTGGGGACCGAGAACGGGACTGGACCGGGAGATTGGGGAATGAGAACGGGAACGGACCGGGAGATTGGGGAATGAGAACAGGAGCGGACCGGGAGATTGGGGACCAAGAACGGGAGCGGACCGGGAGATTGGGGACCGAGAACGGGAGCGGACCGGGAGATTGGGGACCGAGAACGGGACTGGACCGGGAGATTGGGGAATGAGAACGGGAACGGACCGGGAGATTGGGGAATGAGAACAGAAGCGGACCGGGAGATTGGGGACCAAGAACGGGAGCGGACCGGGAGATTGGGGAATGAGAACGGGAGTGGACCGGGAGATTGGGGACTGAGAACGGGAGCGGACCGGGAGATTGGGGAATGAGAATGGGACCGGACCGGGAGATTGGGGACTGAGAACGGGAGTGGACCGGGAGATTGGGGAATGAGAACGAGACTGGACCAGGAGATTGGGGACTGAGAACGGGAGCAGACCGGGAGATTGGGGAATGAGAACGGGAGTGGACCGGGAGATTGGGGACTGAGAACGGGAGTGGACCGGGAGATTGGGGACCGAGAACGGGAGTGGACCGGGAGATTGGGGACCGAGAACGGGAGTGGACCGGGAGATTGGGGAATGAGAACGGGAGCGGACCAGGAGATTGGGGACTGAGAACGGGACCGGACCGGGAGATTGGGGAATGAGAACGGGAGTGGACCGGGAGATTGGGGACCGAGAACGGGACTGGACCGGGAGATTGGGGAATGAGAACGGGAGCGGACCGGGAGATTGGGGACCGAGAACGGGACTGGACCGGGAGATTGGGGACCGATTACGGGAGCGGACCGGGAGATTGGGGAATGAGAATGGAACTGGAACGGGAGATTGGGGAATGAGAACGGGACTGGACCGGGAGATTGGGGACCGAGAATGGGACCGGACCGGGAGATTGGGGAATGAGAACGGGAGTGGACCGGGAGATTGGGGACCGAGAACGGGAGTGGACCGGGATATTGGGGACCGAGAACGGGACTGGACCGGGAGATTGGGGACCGAGAATGGGACCGGACCGGGAGATTGGGGAATGAGAACGGGAGCGGACCGGGAGATTGGGGACCGAGCACGGGACTGGACCGGGAGATTGGGGAATGAGAACGTGACTGGACCGGGAGATTGGGGAATGAGAACGGGAGCGGACCGGGAGATAGGGGACCGAGAACGGGACTGGACCGGGAGATTGGGGACCGAGAACGGGAGTGGACCGGGAGATTGGGGACCGAGCACGGGACTGGACCGGGAGATTGGGGAATGAGAACGGGACCGGACCGGGAGATTGGGGAATGAGAACCGGACTGGACCGGGAGATTGGGGAATGAGAACGGGAGCGGACCGGGAGATTGGGGAATGAGAACGGGACCGGACCGGGAGATTGGTGGCCGTGAATGGGAGCGGACCGGGAGATTGGGAAATGAGAACGGGAGCGGACCGGGAGATTGGGGAATGAGAACGGGAGCGGACCGGGAGATTGGGGATCGAGAACGGGACCGGACCGGGAGATTGGGGACCGAGAACGGGAGCGGACCGGGAGATTGGGGACCGAGAACGGGACTGGACCGGGAGATTGGGGAATGAGAACGGGAACGGACCGGGAGATTGGGGAATGAGAACAGGAGCGGACCGGGAGATTGGGGACCGAGAACGGGAGCGGACCGGGAGATTGGGGAATGAGAACGGGAGTGGACCGGGAGATTGGGGACTGAGAACGGGAGCGGACCGGGAGATTGGGGAATGAGAATGGGACCGGACCGGGAGATAGGGGAATGAGTACGGGAGCGGACCGGGAGATTGGGGACCGAGAACGGGACTGGACTGGGAGATTGGGGAATGAGAACGGGACTGGACCGGGAGATTGGGGAATGAGAACGGGAGAGGATCGGATGATTGGGGAATGAGAACGAGAGTGGACCGGGAGATTGGGGACTGAGAACGGGAGCGGACCGGGAGATTGGGGAATGAGAACGGGAGTGGACTGGGAGATTGGGGAATGAGAACGGGACTGGACCGGGAGATTGGGGAATGAGAACGGGAGAGGATCGGATGATTGGGGAATGAGAACGAGAGTGGACCGGGAGATTGGGGAATGAGAACGGGAGCGGACCGGGAGATTGGGGAATGAGAACGGGAGTGGACCGGGAGATTGGGGACTGAGAACGTGACTGGACCGGGAGATTGGGGAAAGAGAACGGGAGCGGACCGGGAGAATGGGACCGAGAACGGGAGCGGACCGGGAGATTGGGGAATGAGAACGGGAGTGGACCGGGAGATTGGGGACCGAGAATGGGACCGGACCGGGAGATTGGGGAATGAGAACGGGAGTGGACCGGGAGATTGGGGACCGAGAACGGGAGTGGACCGGGAGGATGGGGACCGAGAACGGGAGCGGACCGGGAGATTGGGGACCGAGCACGGGACTGGACCGGGAGATTGGGGAATGAGAACGTGACTGGACCGGGAGATTGGGGAAAGAGAACGGGAGCGGACCGGGAGATTGGGGAATGAGAACGGGAGCGGACCGGGAGATTGGGGAATGAGAACGGGACCGGACCGGGAGATTGGGGACCGAAAATGGGAGCGGACCGGGAGACTGGGGAATGAGAACGGGACTGGACCGGGAGATTGGGGAATGAGAACGGGACCGGACCGGGAGATTGGGGAATGAGAACCGGACTGGATCGGGAGATTGGGGAATGAGAACGGGACCGGACCGGGAGATTGGGGAATGAGAACGGGACAGGACCGGGAGATTGGGGACCGTGAATGGGAGCGGACTGGGAGATTGGGGAATGAGAACGGGACCGGACCGGGAGATTGGGGAATGAGAACCGGACTGGACCGGGAGATTGGGGAATGAGAACGGGACCGGACCGGGAGATTGGGGAATGAGAACGGGAGCGGACCGGGAGATTGGGGAATGAGAACGGGAGCGGACCGGGAGATTGGGGAATGAGAACGGGAGTGGACCGGGAGATTGGGGAATGAGAACGGGACCGGACCGGGAGATTGGGGAATGAGAACAGGACAGGATCGGGAGATTGGTGACCGTGAATGGGAGCGGACCGGGAGATTGGGAACTGAGAACGGGAGCGGACCGGGAGATTGGGGAATGAGAACGGGAGCGGACCGGGAGATTGGGGATCGAGAACGGGACCGGACCGGGAGATTGGGGACCGAGAACGGGAGTGGACCGGGAGATTGGGGACCGAGAACGGGACTGGACCGGGAGATTGGGGAATGAGAACGGGAGCGGACCGGGAGATTGGGGAATGAGAACAGGGGCGGACCGGGAGATTGGGGACCAAGAACGGGAGCGGACCGGGAGATTGGGGAATGAGAACAGGAGCGGACCGGGAGATTGGGGACCGAGAACGGGACTGGACCGGGAGATTGGGGACCGAGAACGGGACTGGACCGGGAGATTGGGGAATGAGAACGGGAGCGGACCGGGAGATTGGGGAATGAGAACAGGAGCGGACCGGGAGATTGGGGACCAAGAACGGGAGCGGACCGGGAGATTGGGGACCGAGAACGGGAGTGGACCGGGAGATTGGGGAATGAGAATGGGACCGGACCGGGAGATTGGGGAATGAGAACGGGAGCGGACCGGGAGATTGGGGAATGAGAACGGGAGCGGACCGGGAGATTGTGGAATGAGAACGGGACTGGACTGGGAGATTGGGGAATGAGAACGGGAGTGGACCGGGAGATTGGGGACCGAGAACGGGACTGGACTGGGAGATTGGGGAATGAGAACGGGAGTGGACCGGGAGATTGGGGAATGAGAACGGGAGCGGACCGGGAGATTGTGGAATGAGAACGGGACTGGACCGGGAGATTGGGGAATGAGAACGGGAGAGGATCGGGTGATTGGGGAATGAGAACGGGAGTGGACCGGGAGATTGGGGAATGAGAACGGGACTGGACCGGGAGATTGGGGACTGAGAATGGGACTGGACCGGGAGACTGGGGAATGAGAACGGAACCGGACCGGGAGATAGGGGACCGAGAACGGGAGCGGACCGGGAGATTGGGGAATGAGAACGCGAGTGGACCGGGATATTGGGGACCGAGAACGGGAGTGGACCGGGAGACTGGGGACCGAGAACGGGTCTGGACGGGGAGATTGGGGACCGAGAATGGGACCGGACCGGGAGATTGGGGATTGAGAACGGGAGTGGACCAGGAGATTGGGGAATGAGAACGGGACTGGACCTGGAGATTGGAGACCGAGAACGGGACCGGAACGGGAGATTGGGGAATGAGAACGGGACTGGACCGGGAGATTGGGGAATGAGAACGGGAGTGGACCGGGAGATTGGGGAATGAGAACGGGAGTGGACCGGGAGATTGGGGAATGAGAACGGGACCGGACCGGGAGACTGGGGAATGAGAACGGGACTGGACCAGGAGATTGGGGATCGAGAACAGGAGCGGACCGGGAGATTGGGGAATGAGAACGGGAGCGGACCGGGAGATTGGGGAATGAGAACGGGACCGGACCGAGAGATTGGGGACCGAAAATGGGAGCGGACCGGGAGACTGGGGAATGAGAACGGGACTGGACCGGGAGATTGGGGAATGAGAACGGGACCGGACCGGGAGATTGGGGAATGAGAACCGGACTGGACCGGGAGATTGGGGAATGAGAACGGGACCGGACCGGGAGATTGGGGAATGAGAATGGGACAGGACCGGGAGATTGGTGACCGTGAATGGGAGCGGACCGGGAGATTGGGAAATGAGAACGGGAGCGGACCGGGAGATTGGGGAATGAGAACAGGAGCGGACCGGGAGATTGGGGATCGAGATCGGGACCGGACCGGGAGATTGGGGACCGAGAACGGGAGCGGACCGGGAGATTGGGGACCGAGAACGGGACTGGACCGGGAGATTGGGGAATGAGAACGGGAGAGGATCGGGTGATTGGGGAATGAGAACGGGAGTGGACCGGGAGATTGGGGACCGAGAATGGGACCGGACCGGGAGATTGGGGAATGAGAACGGGACTGGACCGGGAGATTGGGGACTGAGAATGGGACTGGACCGGGAGACTGGGGAATGAGAACGGAACCGGACCGGGAGATTGGGGAATGAGAACGGGACCGGACCGGGAGATTGGGGAATGAGAACGGGAGTGGACCGGGAGATTGGGGAATGAGAACGGGAGCGGACCGGGAGATAGGGGACCGAGAACGGGAGCGGACCGGGAGATTAGGGAATGAGAACGCGAGTGGACCGGGATATTGGGGACCGAGAACGGGACTGGACCGGGAGATTGGGGAATGAGAACGGGAGTGGACCGGGAGATTGGGGACTGAGAACGGGAGCGGACCGTGAGATTGGGGAATGAGAACGGGAGTGGACTGGGAGATTGTGGAATGAGAACGGGACTGGACCGGGAGATTGGGGAATGAGAACGGGAGAGGATCGGGTGATTGGGGAATGAGAACGGGAGTGGACCGGGAGATTGGGGAATGAGAACGGGACTGGACCGGGAGATTGGGGACTGAGAACGGGACTGGACCGGGAGATTGGGGACCGAGAACGGGACTGGACCGGGAGATTGGGGAATGAGAACGGGAGCGGACCGGGAGATTGGGGAATGAGAACAGGAGCGGACCGGGAGATTGGGGACCGAGAACGGGAGCGGACCGGGAGATTGGGGACCGAGAACGGGAGTGGACCGGGAGATTGGGGAATGAGAATGGGACCGGACCGGGAGATTGGGGACCGAGAACGGGACTGGACTGGGAGATTGGGGAATGAGAACGGGAGTGGACCGGGAGATTGGGGACTGAGAACGGGAGCGGACCGTGAGATTGGGGAATGAGAACGGGAGCGGACCGGGAGATTGTGGAATGAGAACGGGACTGGACCGGGAGATTGGGGAATGAGAATGGGAGAGGATCGGGTGATTGGGGAATGAGAACGGGAGTGGACCGGGAGATTGGGGAATGAGAACGGGACTGGACCGGGAGATTGGGGACTGAGAATGGGACTGGACCGGGAGACTGGGGAATGAGAACGGAACCGGACCGGGAGATAGGGGACTGTGAACGGGAGCGGACCGGGAGATTGGGGAATGAGAACGCGAGTGGACCGGGAGATTGGGGACCGAGAACGGGACTGGACGGGGAGATTGGGGACCGAGAATGGGACCGGACCGGGAGATTGGGGAATGAGAATGGGACAGGACCGGGAGATTGGTGACCGTGAATGGGAGCGGACCGGGAGACTGGGGAATGAGAACGGGACCGGACCGAGAGATTGGGGACCGAAAATGGGAGCGGACCGGGAGATTGGGGAATGAGAACGGGACCGGACCGAGAGATTGGGGACCGAAAATGGGAGCGGACCGGGAGACTGGGGAATGAGAACGGGACTGGACCGGGAGATTGGGGAATGAGAACGGGACCGGACCGGAAGATTGGGGAATGAGAACCGGACTGGACCGGGAGATTGGGGAATGAGAACGGGACCGGACCGGGAGATTGGGGAATGAGAATGGGACAGGACCGGGAGATTGGTGACCGTGAATGGGAGCGGACCGGGAGATTGGGAAATGAGAACGGGAGCGGACCGGGAGATTGGGGAATGAGAACAGGAGCGGACCGGGAGATTGGGGATCGAGATCGGGACCGGACCGGGAGATTGGGGACCGAGAACGGGAGCGGACCGTGAGATTGGGGAATGAGAACGGGAGTGGACCGGGAGATTGTGGAATGAGAACGGGACTGGACCGGGAGATTGGGGAATGAGAACGGGAGAGGATCGGGTGATTGGGGAATGAGAACGGGAGTGGACCGGGAGATTGGGGAATGAGAACGGGACTGGACCGGGAGATTGGGGACTGAGAATGGGACTGGACCGGGTCCTGGGGAATGAGAACGGAACCGGACCGGGAGATAGGGGACCGAGAACGGGAGCGGACCGGGAGATTGGGGAATGAGAACGCGAGTGGACCGGGATATTGGGGACCGAGAACGGGAGCGGACCGGGAGATTGGAGACCGAGAATGGGACCGGACCGGGAGATTGGGGATTGAGAACGGGAGTGGACCGGGAGATTGGGGAATGAGAACGGGAGTGGACCTGGAGATTGGAGACCGAGAACGGGACCGGACCAGGAGATTGGGGAATGAGAACGGGACCGGACCGGGAGATTGGGGAATGAGAACGGGACTGGACCGGGAGATTGGGGAATGAGAACGGGAGTGGACCGGGAGATTGGGGAATGAGAACGGGAGCGGACCGGGAGATTGGGGAATGAGAACGGGACCGGACCGGGAGATTGGGGACCGTGAATGGGAGCGGACCGGGAGATTGGGGAATGAGAACGGGACCGGACCGGGAAATTGGGGAATGAGAACCGGACTGGACCGGGAGATTGGCGAATGAGAACGGGACCGGACCGGGAGATTGGGGAATGAGAACGGGACAGGACCGGGAGATTGGCGACCGTGAATGGGAGCGGACCGGGAGATTGGGAAATGAGAACGGGAGCGGACCGGGAGATTGGGGAATGAGAACAGGAGCGGACCGGGAGATTGGGGATCGAGAACGGGACCGGACCGGAAGATTGGGGACCGAGAACGGGAGCGGACCGGGAGATTGGGGACCGAGAACGGGACTGGACCGGGAGATTGGGGAATGAGAACGGGAGCGGACCGGGAGATTGGGGAATGAGAACGGGAGCGGACCGGGAGATTGGGGACCAAGAACGGGAGTGGACCGGGAGATTGGGGACCGAGAATGGGAGTGGACCGGGAGATTGGGGAATGAGAATGGGACCGGACCGGGAGATTGGGGAATGAGAACGGGAGCGGACCGGGAGATTGGGGACCGAGAACGGGACTGGACTGGGAGATTGGGGAATGAGAACGGGAGCGGACCGGGAGACTGGGGACCGAGAACGGGAGCGGACCGGGAGACTGGGGAATGAGAACGGGAGTGGACCGGGAGATTGGGGAATGAGAACGGGACTGGACCGGGAGATTGGGGAATGAGAACGGGAGAGGATCGGGTGATTGGGGAATGAGAACGGGAGTGGACCGGGAGATTGGGGAATGAGAACGGGACTGGACCGGGAGATTGGGGACCGAGAATGGGACTGGACTGGGAGACTGGGGAATGAGAACGGAACCGGACCGGGAGATTGGGGACCGAGAACGGGAGTGGACCGGGAGATTGGGGAATGAGAACGGGACCGGACCGGGAGATTGGGGAATGAGAACGGGAGCGGACCGGGAGATTGGGGACCGAGAACGGGACTGGACTGGGAGATTGGGGAATGAGAACGGGAGTGGACCGGGAGATTGGGGAATGAGAACGGGAGCGGACCGGGAGATTGGGGAATGAGAACGGGAGCGGACCGGGAGATTGGGGAATGAGAACGGGAGCGGACCGGGAGATTGGGGAATGAGAACGGGAGCGGACCGGGAGATTGGGGAATGAGAACGGGAGCGGACCGGGAGACTGGGGAATGGGAATGGGAGCGGACTGGGAGACTGGGGAATGGGAACGGGAGTGGACCGGGAGACTGGGGACTGAGAACGGGAGCGGACCGGGAGATTGGGGAATGAGAACGGGAGCGGACCGGGAGATTGGGGAATGAGAACGGGAGCGGACCGGGAGACTGGGGACTGAGAACGGGAGCGGACCGGGAGACTGGGGAATGAGAACGGGAGCGGACCGGGAGATTGGGGAATGAGAACGGGAGTGGACCGGGAGACTGGGGACTGAGAACGGGAGCGGACCGGGAGACTGGGGAATGGGAACGGGAGCGGACCGGGAGATTGGGGAATGAGAACGGGAGCGGACCGGGAGACTGGGGAATGGGAACGGGAGTGGACCAGGAGATTGGGGAATGAGAACGGACCAGCAATCCCTTGGGGCGGGGTTTGGAGGTAAGTTTGCTGCGATGTGTTTTCCAATTCTGTTCGTGTGTTGGGAGCTGGCTCAATCCTTCACTTTGCAGCCTGGTCCGGCATTGTGTCCCTGGTTACCACTGCCGTCCCACCTTTGTGCTGCCGACCAAGGCCCCACTCCCAAAAACTAAAGTTGGGGTTCGGCCAAGGCCAAACGGAAGAGATCCAACGGGGGAACTTCGAATGTTTTTTTTTGCCCGTTACTTGAGCACCAAAAAAAAATCGGGTGTGACTCTTCAAGTACGCCAACAAACTTGCTTTGGGGAAAATTGAGCCCACAGTCTCTGATCTTCCACCGATAATCGGCAATAATCCCCGCTATTGGGGGGAGAGTCGGACACCAGAAGACACAGAGGTTTAAGATCATTGGCAGGAGCGGGGGGAGCTGAGGCTAATTCTTCTGACACTCGAAGCGAAGATTTGCTTCCACGTAGAAAAGGGATGAGCTCTGTGGTGTTTCAACGAATATTCCCGATCCCAAACTGAAGCTTCAAGGGTGTGTTACGCAATTTAACCCCTTGTGACCTGTGCCACACCGCCACCAGAGGGCCCACCGGCGGGAGTCCCAGGGGGATCCCAGCATCCCTTGGGAGCAACGGTATACAAGCAGGCCACCCACCAGGTACCTGCACGCTGGAGTCTTACGCAAGGGGCTAAGGCCACACTCGCTCAGTGTACACAGTTCTCAGTTTCATCCTTTATTGTGAGCGTACTGATTGGCGACGAGGTAACGAGCAACCGCGCGAACGGGCAAAGAACAGTCGGCCTCCTGGAGAAGTTCTCAGAGGGGGGGACGATCGGGGGGGCCTTCGTGGAGAGGCTCGACCAATACTTTGTGGCCAACGAGCTGGAAGAGGACGAGAACGTGATCAAACGAAGGGCGATCCTCCTAACTGTTTGTAGGGCAACAACCCATGGCCTGGTGAAGAATCTCCTGGCTCCGGCAAAACCAACAGAGAAATCCGATGAAAAACTGTGTACGCTGGTCCGGGGGGGAGGGGGGCACCTAAATCTTAAGGAAACGTTTTGATGGCGAGGTATCGGTTCTACACGTGTCAACGGTCGGAGGGCCAGGAGGCGCCAAACGAAGGCGCCTCGCAGGACATTGTGAGTTTGAGGGATTCCTCGAACAAACGGCGAGAGACTTTTTTTGTGCTGGGCATCGGCCATGAAGCAACCCTTCGCAAACTGTTGACTGTCGAAACTGCGAATCTGAGTGAAGCCACAACGATGGGCCAGGCTTTTGTGTCCACCAGCGACAACACCAAGCAGAATTTCGCAGAGCGGAGAATTTTCGGCCCGGGCGGTGTACAGGGCAGAATGTACACGCCCGCGGCTGTGACCTGACCTCAATTGACCCAGGGTCCGCCATCAATCGTTAACGCGAGGCAGTTAACACCCCGTTGGCGTTGATGGGGTGATCATCGGCCCCATCAATGCCGCTTCAAGCACTGTGCGTGCAACGGTTGTAGAACAATGGGACACCGCCAGCGTATGTGCAGGCGAGCTGCAAACCCTGCAAAACCACCACGGTGCAGAGGAAGATCGATCCACCGGGGATCAGGCTGAATTGGAGACTCGTACGCAGGAGGCAGAAGTGTACGGGGGTGCACACCTTCACCACGAAATGTCCACCAATAATGTTGAAAGTCGAACTGAACGGAATCCCAGTATCGATGGAACTGGACACGGGGGCGAGTCAGTCCATAAAGAGTAAAAGGGCCTTCGGCAGGCTGTGGGGCAACAAGGCACACAGGCCCTAGCTCAGCCCCATGCACACCAAGCTGCGGACTTACGCCAAGGAACTAATCCCTGTAGTTGGCAGTGCTGAAGTCAAAGTCTCCGATGACGGAGCGGTACACGAACTCCCGCTGTGGATCGTGCCAGGGGACGGCCCCACATTGTTCGGCAGAAGCTGGCTGGGGAAAAATCCGCTGGAACTGGGAGGACATCCGAGCGCGTTCGTCCGTCGACGACGCCTCATGTGCCCAGGTTCTGAGCAAGTTCCCGTCGTTGTTGGAGCCAGGCATCGGAAGCTACTCGGGGGCGAAAGTGCAGATCCATTTGGTCCCCGGTACGTGACCCATCCACCACAAGGCTCGGGCGGTACCATACATGGTGCGTGAAAAAGTGGAGATCAAGCTGGACAGGCTGCAGCAACAAGGCATCATCGCCCCGGTGGAATTCAACGACTGGGCCAGTTCGATTGTCCCGGTACTTAAAGAGGACGGCACGGTTAGAATTTGTGAGGACTATAAAGTAACTTCGAACCGTTTTTCGCTACAGGACCAGTACCCGCTACCCAAGGCAGACGACCTATTTGCGACCCTGGCAGGAGGGAAGATGTCCACCAGACCAGTACCCGCTACCCAAGGCAGACGACCTATTTGCGACCCTGGCAGGAGGGAAGATGTCCACCAAGCTGGACCTGACCTTGGCCTACATGACGCAGGAGCTGGAGGAGTCTTCGAAAGGCCTCACCTGCATCAACACGCACAAAGGTCTGTTCATCTATAACCGATGCCCGTTCAGGATTCGCCGCGGCGATCTTCCAACGGAACATGGAGAGCCTGCTAAAGTCGGTTCCTCGCGCCCTGGTTTTCCAGGACGACATATTGGTGACAGGTCGGGACACCATCGAGAACTTGAAGAATCTGGAAGAGGTTCTCAGTCGGTTGGATCGCGTGGGGCTCAGGTTGAAACGCTCGAAGTGTGTTTTCCTGGCGCCGGAGGTCGAGTTCTTGGGAAGAAGAATCGCGGCAGACGGCATCCGACCCACCGACGCCAAGACGGAGGCCGTCAAGAACGCGCCGAGACCACAGAACGTGACGGAGCTGCGGTCGTTCCTGGGACTATTTCGGTGATTTCCTACCCGGGTTAAGCACCCTGCTAGAACCCCGACATGCGCTACTGCGCAAGGGAGACGACTGGGTATGGGGGAATTCACAAGAGGCTGCCTTTAAGAAAGCCAGAAATCTGTTGTGTTCAAACAAACTGCTTGTCCTGTGTAACCCTTGTAAACGATTAGTGCTAGCTTGCGATGCGTTGTCATACGGGATCGGGTGTGTGTTACAACAGGCTAACAAATCGGGGATTTTGCAACCGGTCGCTTATGAGTCCAGAAGTCTATCCAAGGCCGAAAGGGCCTACAGCATGATTGAAAAAGAGGCTCTGGTGTGCATTTACGGGGTAGAAAGAAAATGCGCCAGTACTTAGTTGGCCTCAAGTTTGAGCTTGAAACTGACCACAAGCCGCTCATATCGCTGTTCTCTGAGAGCAAAGGGATTAACACCAATGTCTCTGCCCGCATCCAAAGATGGGCGCACAACGCTGTCGGCAAACAACTATGTAATCCGCCACAGAGAACTGCGCTGATGCTCTCAGTCGGCGGCCATTGCCCACCACCGGGGTGGAAATGGCACCGCCAGCGGACTTGCTCGTGGTTGTGGAGGCAATCGAAAATGAAAAGTCCCCTGTTACGGCCCGCCAGATCAGGACCTGGACCAGCCCAGGATCCTTTACTGCCCTTGGTTAAAGAAAAAAAAGCTGTGCCCTCCATGGGAGCTGGTCCAGCGTCCCAGCGGAGATACAGGAGGCGATGAAGCCGTTCCACAGGCGCAAAGACGAAATGTCCCCGCAGGCGGACTGTCTGTCGTGGGGCAATCGCGTGGTCCTTGCCCAAGGAAGGCAGAGATGCGTTCATTTGTGAACTGCACAGCACCTACCCAGGCATCGCGATGATGAAAGCCATAGCCAGATCCCGTCAGATTTAGAGTCATGCGTGCGCCAGTGCAACACTTGCTCTCAGCTGAGCAATGCACCCAGAGAGGCACCGCTAAGTTTGTGGTTGTGGCCCTCCAAACCGTGGTCGAGGATCCACGTGGACTATGCGGGCCCGTTTCAAGGCAAAATGTCTTTGGTTGTCGCGGACGCTTACTCAAAATGGATAGAATGTGCGATAATGTCTGTAATCACGGTCACGATCGAAAGCCTACGAGCCGTGTTTGGCACGCGCGGCCTGCCTGGTGTCCTAGTCAGCGACAATGGGCCGTGCTTCACCAGCGCTGAATTCGAGGAATTCATGACCCGCAACGGGATCAAGCGCGTCACATCTGCCCCGTTCAAGCCCGCACCCAACGGCCAGGCAGAACGGGCAGTTCAGACCATCGAGCAAAGCTTGAAACGCGTGTCGGAGGGCTCCCCTGCAGACCCGGCTGTCCCGAGTGAGGCTCAGCTATCGCACCAGACCCCACTCACTCACCGGGGTTTCCCCCCAGCCGAGCTGCTCATGAAAAGGGCGCTCAAAAACAAGGCTCTCTCTTGTCCACCCTGATCTCCATGGTCACGCGGAGGGCAGGCGGCATCAACCAAACGTGCACCATGACCGCGCAAATTTGTCACGCGATATTGAGATCAATGATCCAGTGTTTGTGCTCAGTTATGGACATGGTCCCAAATGGCTCGCTGGCACGGTCACAGCCAAAGAGGGGAGTGGGGTGTTTCAGGTCAAACTGACCGGCGGACAAACGCACAGAAAACACTTGGACCAAATCAAATTGCGGTTCGCCAACAGCTACGAACAACCCGAAGAGGACACCACCAGCTGTGACCCTCGGTCACACACACACACACACACAAGTGGCAACCGACATCACGGTTGACCACGATGCCGAACTCACCAGCCCCAGCAGCCCAGCAAGGCCGGCTGCCCAGCAGCCCAGTGAAGAACTGACCAACTCACCCACACCCGCATCTGTACCGAGACGACTGACAAGGGAGCGCAAAGCCCCAGATCGTCTCACTTTGTAAAGAAGTGTACTGTTGACTTCACGGGGGGGTGGGGGGGAGTGATGTTATGTATTTAGCCCCTTGTAACCTGCATCACACCACCACCAGAGGGCCTACCTGTTGGGAGTCCCAAGGGGATCCCAGCACCCCTTGGGAGCACAGTATATAAGCAGGCCACCCACGAAGTACCTGCACTCTGGAGTCTAATTAAAGGAGCTAAGGTCGCACTTACTCATTGCATACAGTACTCAGTTTCATCCTTTATTGTTAGCGTAACAGGGCGGGAGATGCCTGGGGGTGGATTTCTTTGACGCGGGGTTGGCCGGGGCTTGACAGAGCTGGTTCTTGGTCCGGTGGCAAGGGTTAACCAGGACGACTGGAGACCAGCTCTGCTGCACGGACCCAGTGCGCGCGCTCACACACACATATCGCACAGTGTGTGGGCTGGGCCCCCGCGCTGCCCCCCCTGGGGAGCCCCTCGCCTCTCCCGGGCCCCCCTGGTCACGTCGCTCCGCAAACTCTCGCCGCGCCCTGACCCCGGGCTCGCTGCTCGCGCTGTACCTGCCGTCAGCCGTCGCCCTCCTGCACGCGCTGCTCCCTCCAACGGCCCCGGCCAGTTATTGGCCCAGGGTTCCCGCGGGCGAGCGGGACAAAGGAAAAAAAAGACGCGCTCCTGCCCGTTCCGGCTGCGGCCACGCGGGTTCCCGCTCCCGAGGCCCGCCCCCGCTTCTGACTGCGCGTTACAGAACGTGCACGTCGGGATGTGGGCAGGGCTGGAGCTACAGTCACATGGCTCTGGGCAGCCAATCGTATGTTCTCATTCATGATAATGGCAAGTCCGTAAGTGGGACTTCCCATTATTATGAATGATAAACCCCCCCCCCCGGCCACAAACACACAAAACATTAATAAAAAAATAGGAAAAAAAACACATTTTTATTAATTTAAATTTATTTACGTATTATAAAAAATATGTATTTTCCCGATTTTTTTGAAGTTTTTTTAATTATGGTTTAAAATAAACTTACTGTAGTTGGGAGGGGTTTTAACAATAAAATGTGTTTTTTAAATTTTACTTTAAAATGTTTTAAAAGTGTGGTTTTGAAACCCTTGCGCCTGTAAAAGTAGTCATTGAAGGTCGGCATGCAGGTACAGCAGGCAGTAAAGAAGGCAAATGGCATGTTGGCCTTCATAGCGAGGGGATTTGAGTATATTCAAAATGGAGTTCGATGTAGTCCTGGGGGGGGATCAAGGGGTATGGCGAGAAAGCAGGAATGGGGTACTGAAGTTGCACGTTCAGTCATGAACGCATTGAATGGCGGTGCAGGCTAGAAGGGCCGAATGGCCTACTCCTGCACCTATTTCCTATGTTTCTATGTTTCTATAGCAGCAGGGAGGTGTTACTACAGTTGTACAGGGCTTTGGTGAGGCCACACCTGGAATATTGTGTTCAGTTTTGGTCTCCTAATCTGAGGAAGGAATTCTTGCTATTGAGGGAGTGCAGCGAAGGTTCACCAGACTGATTCCCGGGATGGCAGGACTGACATATGAAGAAAGACTGGATCGACTGGGCTTATATTCACTGGAATTTAGAAGGATGAGAGGGGATCTCATAGAAACATATAAAATTCTGACGGGACTAGACAGGTTAGATGCAGGAAGAATGTTCCCGATGTTGGGGAAGTCCAGAACCAGGGGTCACAGTCTAAGGATAAGGGGTAAGCCATTTAGGACCGAGATGAGGAGAAACTTCTTCACTCAAAGAATTGTGAACCTGTGGAATTCTCTACCACAGAGAGTTGTTGAGGCCAGTTCGTTGGATATATTCAAGAGGGAGTTAGATGTGGCCCTTACGGCTAAAGGGATCAAGGGGTATGGAGAGAAAGCAGGAAAGGGGTACTGAGGTGAATGATCAGCCATGATCTTATTGAATGGCGGTGCAGGCTCGAAGGGCTGAATGGCCTGCTCCTGCACCTATTGTCTATGTTTCTCGGCTAGGTGCCTACACAAGAGTTTTCAGGGTATCGGCTGGGCAAGATACGTGCCCTTGCAAAGTCCCTTGCTCCCGAGATGCGGAGGATCTATCAACCTTGACCGATCGGAAATGCCGATTTTCAGCGCATGCGCATTGTACGCGACTTTTCCGAGGTCTTCCCGGGTCCGTAGACACTCCGTGCGGTGCCCGGGATTTCTGGGCCAGTGTGATCTGGAAGGCATTGCCTGAAAAGGCCACCAGAAGCAGATTCAATAGTAACTTGCAAAAGAGATTTCGATAAATACTTGACGGGAAACATTTACAGGGCTGTGGAGAAAGAGCGGGGGCGGGGGGAGGGGGGGAGCGAGTGGGATTCATTGGAGAGCTCTTTCAATGATATAATAATGAATCATGCAAAGATGCAAAGATCAAGATGCAATGTTGCAATAATAGAAACATCGAAAATAGATGCAGGAGTAGGCCATTCGGCCCTTCGAGTCTGCACCACCATTCAATCAGATCAGGGCTGATCATTCACCTCAGTACCCCTTTCCTGCTTTCTCTCCATACCCCTTGATCCCTTTAGCCGTAAGGGCCACATCTAACTCCCTCTTGAATATATCCAACGAACTGGCCTCAACAACTCTCTGTGGCAGGGAATTCCACAGGTTCACCACTCTCTGGGTGAAGAAGTTTCTCCTCATCTCAGTCCTAAATAGCTTACCCCTTATCCTAAGACTGTGTCCCCTGGTTCTAATCTGTCCAGGTCCGTCAGAATTTTAGATGTTTCTACGAGATCCCCTTCTAAACTCCAGTGAATATAGGCCCAGTCGATCCAGTCTCTCCTCATATGTCAGTTCTGCCATCCCGGGAATCAGTCTGGTGAACCTTCGCTGCACTCCCTCAATAGCAAGAATGTCCTTCCTCTAATTAAGAGACCAAAACAGAACACAATATTCCAGGTGAGGCCTCACCAAGGCCCTGTACAACTGCAGTAAGACCTCCCTGCTCCTATACTCAAATCCCCTCGCTATGAAGGCCAACATACCATTTGCCTTTCTTAACCGCCTGCTGTACCTGCATGCCAACTTTCAATGACTGATGTACCATGACACCCAGGTCTCGTTGCACCTCCCCTTTTCCTAATCTGTCGCCATTCAGATAATATTCTGCCTTTCTGTTTTTGCCACCAAAGTGGATAACCTCACATTTATCCGCATTATACTGCATCGGCCATGCATTTGCCCACTCCCCTAACCTGTCCAAGTCACCCTGCAGCCTCTTAGCGACCTCCTCACAGCTCACACCGCCACCCAGCTTAATGTCATCTGCAAACTTGGAGATATTATACTCAATTCCTGCAACTAAATCATTGATGTATATTGTAAAGAGCTGGGGTCCCAGCACTGAGCCCTGCAGCACCCCACTAGTCACTGCCTGCCATTCTGAAAAGGACCCGTTTATCCCGACTCTCTGCTTCCTGTCTGCCAACCAGTTCTCTATCCATGTCAGTACATTACCCCCAATACCATGTGGTTTGATTTTGCACACTAATCTCTTGTGTGGGACCTTGTCAAAAGCCTTTTGAAAGTCCAAATACACCACATCCACTGGTTCTCCCTTGTCCACTCTACTAGTTACATCCTCAAAAAATTCTAGAAGATTTGTCAAGCATGATTTCCCTTTCATAAATCCATGCTGACTTGGACCAATCCTGTCATTGCTTTCCAAATGAGCTGCTATTTCATCTTTAATAATTGATTCCAACATTTCCCCACTACTGATGTCAAGCTAATTACCCGTTTTCTCTCTCCCTCCTTTTTTAAAAAGTGGTGTTACATTAGCTACCTTCCAATCCATAGGAACTGATCCAGAGTCCATGAAATGTTGGAAAATGATCACCAATGCATCCAATATTTCTTGGGCTACTTCCTTAAGTACTCTGGGATGCAGACTATCAGGCCCCGGGGATTTATCGGCCTTCAATCCCATCAATTTCCCGAACACAATTTCCCGCCTAATAAGGATTTCCTTCAGTTCCTCCTTCTCACCAGACCCTCGGTCCCCTCGTACTTCCGGAAGGTTATTTGTTCAACTGGTCTGCCATTTCTTTGTTCCCCATTATAAATTCACTTGAATCCGACTGCAAGGGACCTACGTTTGTCTTCACTAATCTTTTTCTCTTCACGTAGCTGTCGAAGACTTTGCAGTCAGTTTTTATGTTCCCAGCAAGCTTCCTCTCATACTCTATTTTCCCCCTCCTAATGAAACCCTTTGTCCTTCTCTGCTGTGTTACAAAATTCTCCCAGTCCTCAGGTTTGCTGCTTTTTCTGGCCAATTTATATGCCTCTTCCTTGGTTTTAACACTATCCTTAATTTCCCTTGTTAGCCACGGTTGAGCCACCTTCCCCGTTTTATTTTTTACCCCAGACAGAGACGTACAATTGTTAAAGTTCATCCATGTGATGTTTAAATGTCTGCCATTGCCTATCCACTGTCAACCCTCTAAGTATCATTCGCCAGTCTATCCTAGCCAATTCACGTCTCATACCGTAGAAGTTACCTTTCCTTAAGTTCAGGAGAATAATGAACATACAAAGATAGAGATGCAAAGATGCAATGATAAAGATAGAAACATAGAAAAATAGAGCTCGGGCGCTGGAACATCATGGGCTGCCCCGATCTGTGTGAGAACACTCCGCAGGTCAGGGCTATAAATAGAGCTGGAGGACTGGGCCCTGGAACATCGCAGGCGAAGGTGCGGCGAATGAGGGTCCGGGGCCCAGAAGAGGCACTCTGCCCCCTCCCCGAGTCGGCTGTGGGGCGGGCGAGACCGTCACCCGTCTCCTTCGGGATTGTCCCTTCGCAAGGCAGGTCTGGATGGAGCTGCAGTGGTTGCAGTCGAGGTTCATCCCGAGCAGCTCCGTAACACAGGACTCTGTGCTCTCCGGGCTGTTCCCAGGGACACACACCGAGACATCAACTCGGTGAAAGACGCACTTTGGTCGTCCCGAAACTTGCTGGTCTTCCAGAGCAAGGAGATGTCCACGTCTGCGTGTTGAAGACTGGCGCAATCCAAGATCCAGGATTGCGGACTGAGGGACGCACTAAAAATTGCCGCAAAGGCACGGTGGGGAAGAGCCACAGTTTAAAGCCCTTCCGCCACGATAAACCCAGGGGCTGGAATCAGTATAAAACTCCCCTCGGGCTGTACTTGTAAACTTTCTGTATACATAGAGCACCATGATCTGAAAACACCTACGCAGTGCCATGTATAATGCAAGTTCTCTTTAGTAATGCATGTTGTAAAGAATTGTAACTGTACCCTCACCCATTCTGTGTACCGTATAGTGCCACATGTAACGTAACTTGATGACTGTATTACAACGTATCCTGGATCGTACTGAATTGTACCTCGAAATGTAAAGCGAGCAAATCTATCGAACGGAACTGCCGTCAGCATCCAAAATTCCTCACTGCATCCAAATGTACTGAACTGTCTTCCAGTGTACCGTGCAAATTTTTTATATGAATAAAGTATATTTTGAAATTTAAAAAAAAAAGAAGAGGCGGGGGCCCCGGGGGGCAGCACGGGGGCCCAGCCCACACACTGTGCGATATGTGTGGGCACCAGGTCCGTGCAGTAGAGCAGGTCTCCAGACGTCCTGGTTAACCCTCGCCCCTGGACCAAGACCTCGCTCTGTCAAGCCCCGTGTGGTGGCTGGTGTGTAACGACCAATCCCACGTTAAAACAATCCACCCACAGGCATCTCCCACCCTTCAGGATGCAGTTCGGGATCTGGAATGTCAGGTCCTTCATTGAAACACCCGTGAACTCTCGTGGAACAAGTTATCCTCGCTCGAGGGAACCGCCGATGATGATGAGGGCACTGGCAAATATCTGTAGAATTTACCAATATCTCGCAAAGATTCCTGGTACCTTTCCCCTGCAGAGGAGAAGAATCCCTTTCTGGGCTTTTAAAATGAGTTTAAAGGGGCAGATGAAGCCTGTGGGGGGTAAAAGGGGATGCATTCCCCCCCCCCCAGTGTTTGGACTCACAGGAAAGGGAATTCAAAATGGACCTAATTTACAGAAGCTTGAGATCCCCGAAACATCTCGGGGAAGGAGCATATCAATTTTAAGATTCTACAACATTTTGGTTGCGAAAAAGAGTTACCAAATACAGGAGGTGGAGCCAACGTCTGAAGCAAATTCGTGTATAAAGGACCCCAGACTATTCACCCCCTATAGAGATAATCGAATTACCCAATCAAGCACAATGGAAATCATGGTCAGAAAAACTGGACAATCCTAAAACAATGCAAAACCAGTGATAGCACATTCTCACACCCCAATCGAGTTACTGCTGACAAAGGAGACGTTTGAAAATCAGTGGACAGAACAGTTTAAACAGAGCCCAAGAGATTTGATGGGAGATAACGGAGCATTTTTTTGGGGGGGGATATATCTATCCCCCAGTTTTACAAGGAAGGACTAGCAGAACACAGAAACTAGCAGAATACAGGAGAGAAGCAGAACACAGACTCGAGCAGAACACAGACAGACACAAGCAGCCGGAGTGAAGAAATGGAGCAGTGAAGGAACCTACAAGAAATCGTCAAGGACCGACCGAGCACGAGGCCCACGAAACGGAAGGTTGTCAGCAACCAAACTGACAAGCCCGGGCCACCACAACCAGCGAAACGACCAACCAAAACCAGCTCAGCAAAAACCGAAGAATCGACATTTATTTCCACTCTACAATCTACTGCGGAACGGCCAACGGGGGAGAAATTACCTAAAAGGGACTAACTAAAACCAAAGAAAGTGGGTACTTACCCCATATATCCGAAACGCAACTTAGCGCATCAACGGACTCACCCCAACCGAAGACTACGCAGTCCGAAGTCCTCTCCTCCGTCCAGGGTACGGCTCGCCTAGAAGGCCAGGTGCAGCGAACCCCGAAACCGCGATTCACCGGCAACTGTCTAAAGGGATTGGTGAGCATGGCCCCTGAACCCCCAGAGCTATAACTTAGTTAGTTAGGGGAATTGGGAGGGGGGAGGCTGGGATAACTGGTGTAAATGTATCTGCATTCTCCTCTTTACCCCATTTAGAGTTTAAGCTGTATTCTTTGCCCCACAGGCTGTAATTTGACAATTTATTCAATGTGTTGTACCTCTCAGTGTGTATTGGTCTGTGTGTGTTATTAAATGTGTGCCTTTTACTTCTTTTTAAACACAATAAAGCCATACCTGCTTCCTACCTTGAAACCGATTGTCTGTCCAAGTCTGTCACAGTCCCTTCATAATTCCAGTGTCTAGAACCAAGGGTGTGGGAGCGACTGGGAACCGCTCATATAAGGTCAGAAGGGAAAACTGACCCCCTGCAAACCACCCCTGACATATCTTAGAGGAATCTTCCAGGCGAAGTACTGCGCAGTCTCTCGGTGGCCATCGGCGATTCTTTGGGCGGTACTCGGGTGGAACTTGGCTAGTTTTAGTTTCCCCTCTGAGTGGAAATATCCTCTCTACATCCACCTTGTCGAGCCCCCTCATTATCTTACAGGTTTGGATAAGGTCACCTCTCATTCTTCTGATCTCCAATGAGTAGAGGCCCAACCTTTCCTCGTGAGTCAACCCCCTCATCTCCGGAATCAACCGAGTGAACCTTCTCTGAACTGCCTCCAATGCAAGTGTATCCCTCCTTAAATACGGAGACCAAAACTGTACGCAGTACTCCAGGTGTGGCCTCGCCAATACCCTGTACTCGGAACTCCTTCACGGCAAACGGGCCAAAGGTGGGCAGAGGAAACGTTACAGGGGACCACCCTCAAAGCCCTCCCTGATATAGAGTGCAACATCCCCACCGACACCTGGGAGTCCCTGGGCCCAAAGACCAGTCCGCCCTCAGTGGAGGAAGTGCATCCGGGAGGGCGCTGAGCACCTCGAGTCTCGTCGCCGAGAGTGTGCAGAAACCAAGCGCAGGCAGCGGAAGGAGCGTGCGGCAAACCAGTCCCACCCTCCCCTTCCCTCAACGTCTGTCTGGCCCACCTGTGACAGGGACTGTGGTTCTCGTATTGGACTGTTCAGTCACCTGAGAACTCATTTTTAGAGTGGAGGCAAGTCTTCCTCGATTCCGAGGGACTGCCTATAATGATGATGATGACACCAGAGAGTACCACCCCTCCAACAGTGTGGTGCTCCCTCAGTACCGCCCCTCCGACAGTGCGGTGCTCCCTCAGTACCGCCCCTCCGACAGTGCGGTGCTCCCTCAGTACCGCCCCTCCGACAGTGCAGCACTCCCTCAGTACTGCCCTTCCGACAGTGCGGCACTCCCTCAGTACCGCCCCTCCGTCAGTGCAGCACTCCCTCAGTACTGCCCCTCCGACAGTGCGGCGCTCCCTCAGTACTGCCCCTCCGACAGTGCGTCGCTCCCTCAGTACTGCCCCTCCGACAGTGCGGGGCTCCCTCAGCACTGCCCCTCCGACAGTGCACCGCTCCCTCAGTACTGCCCCTCCGACAGTGCGGGGCTCCCTCAGTACTGCCCCTCCGACAGTGCGGGGCTCCCTCAGCACTGCCCCTCCGACAGTGCAACACTCCCTCAGTACTGCCCCTCCGACAGTGCGGCGCTCCCTCAGTACTGCCCCTCCGACAGTGCGCCGCTCCCTCAGTACTGCCCCTCCGACAGTGCGCCGCTCCCTCAGCACTGCCCCTCCGACAGTGCGCCGCTCCCTCAGTACTGCCCCTCCGACAGTGCGCCGCTCCCTCAGCACTGCCCCTCCGACAGTGCGGCGCTCCCTCAGTACCGCCCCTCCGACAGTGCAGCGCCCCCTCAGTACTGCCCCAGCGAAATTTGTGTGTCCTTGTACAGGAAACACTGAAAGCTAGCATGCAGGTACAGCAAGCAATGAGGAAAGCAAATGGTATGTTGGCCTTTATTACAGGAGGATTTGAGTATAAGAGTAAAGACGTCTTCCTGCAATTATACCGGGCCCTGGTGAGACCACACCGGGAGTATTGTGCACCGTTCTGGTCTCCTGACCTAAGGAAGGATATACTTGCCATTGAGGGAGTGCAGCGAAGGTTCACCAGACTGATTCCTGGGATGGGGGGGATTGTCCGATAAGGAGAGCATAAGAACATAAGAATTAGGAACAGAAGGCCATCGAGCCCCTCGAGCATGCTCCGCCAATCAACAAGATCATGGCTGATCTGGCCGTGGACTCAACTCCACTTACCCGCCCGCTCCCCGTAACCCTTAATTCCCTCATTGGTTAAAAATCTTGAGTAGACTGGGGGCCGATATTCTCTGGAGTTTAGAAGAATGAGAGGGGATCTCATTGAAACACTCACAATTATTACAGGGGCTTGACAGGGTAGATACAGGGAGGGTGTTTCCCCCCCCCCCGGGGCTGGGGAGTCTAGAACCAGGGGTCACACAGTCTCAGGATAAGGGCTCGGCCATTGGGAACTGAGATGAGGAGAAACTTCTTTGGAATTCTCTGCCCCAGAGGGCTGTGGGAGGCTCAGTCTTTGAGTATATTCAAGGCCGAGGTGGATAGACTTTGGGATATTAACGGAATCGAGGGATATGGAGATCGGGCGGGAAAGTGGAGTTGAGGTCGAAGGTCAGCCGCGATCTCACTGAATGGCGGAGCAGGCTCGAGGGGCCATTTAGGATTGAGGCGAGGAGGAATTCCTTCATTCGGAGGGTTGTGAATCTTTGGAATTCTCTGCCCCAGAGGGACAGAGTATATGGAAAGAATTGCATTTATATAGCACCTTTCATGACCACGGGACGTCTCAACCAATGAAGTACTTCTGGAGTGTAGTCACTGTTGTAATGTGGGAAACGCGGCAGCCAACTTGCGCACAGCAAGCTCCCACACACAGCAATGTGATAATGACCCAGATCATCTGTTTTTGGTTTGATGGTTGAGGGATCAATATTGGCCCCAGGACAATAACTCCCCTGCTCTTCTTCAAAATAGTAGCCATGGAATCTTTTGCATCCACCTGCGAGAGCAGACGGGACCTCGGTTTAACGTCTCATCCGCAAGACAACACCTCCGACAGTGCAGTGCTCACTGGACAACATGGGCCACTTCCCATACCTCGGGAGCCTATAATCAGCGAGGAAAGATATCAAAGACGAGATCCAACACCGCCTCCAGTGCGCCAGTGCAGCCTTCGGCCGCCTGAGGAAAAGAGTGTTTGAAGACCAGGCCCCTCAAATCCACCACCAAGCTCATGGTCTACAGGGCTGTCGTGATACCCGCCCTCCTGTATGGCTCAGAGACGTGGACCGTGTACAGTAGACACCTCAAGTCGCTGGAGAAATACCACCAACGATGTCTCCGCAAGATCCTGAAAATCCCCCGGGAGGACAGACGCACCAACGTTAGCGTCCTCGACCAGGCCAACATCCCCAGCATTGAAGCACTGACCACACTCGACCAGCTCCGCTGGGCAGGGCCACATTGTCCGCATGTCCCCCAGACACGAGACTCCCCAAAGCAAGCGCTCTACTCGGAACTCCTTCACGGCAAACGGGCCAAAGGTGGGCAGAGGAAACGTTACAGGGACCACCCTCAAAGCCCTCCCTGATATAAAGTGCAACATCCCCACTGACACCTGGGAGTCCCTGGGCCCAAAGACCAGTCCGCCCCTAAGTGGAGGAAGTGCATCTGGGAAGGCGCTGAGCACCTCGAGTCTCGTCGCCGAGAGCGTGCAGAAACCAAGCGCAGGCAGCGGAAGGAGCGTGCGGCAAACCTGTCCCACCCTCCCCTTCCCTCAACGTCTGTCTGTCCCACCTGTGACAGGGACTGTGGCTCTCGTATTGGGCTGTTCAGCCACCTAAGGACACATGCTTAGAGTGGAAGCAAGTCTTCCTCGATCCCGAGGGACTGCCTATGACTGACTGACTGGTCACTGGGAGTGTCAGCCTAGATTTTTGTGCTCAAGTCCCGGGAGTGGGGCTTGAACCCACAACCTTCTGACTCAGAAGCGAGTGTGCTGCCCACTGGAACTCGACTCTGGAAGACAGAATTCGATAGATTCTTGGATACAGAGGGCCGCGGACGCTGAGGCGTTGAGTATTTTGAAGACTTTCGGACTCGAAGGGGATCGAGGGGTGGGGTAGGGGCATGAAGGTGAAGGCTCCTGCAGGCGATCAGCCGTGAGCCTGATTGAGGGGGCGGGATGGGACGGGGTGGAAAGGAGGGTAAGCGGCCTCCCTCCTGCTCCCTGTGGGTGAGAATGCGGGGAGTGGGGAGGGGCCTGGGTGTGGGCTCACCCCAAGCACCCCCTGAACCACAATGGCCCTGGGGCAGCCACTGCGCAGGCGCCGTCCCCCTCCCAGCCCGGCGGGAAGGAACTACAAAGCCCGGCATGCTCGGCCCGCCCTCAGACTGACAGTGTGCACACGGAGCACGCCGGGAGTTGTAGTTTTTGTGTCCCCCCCCACCCCCGCGGCAGCCACAGCGCAGGCGCCGTCCCCTTCCCGGGCCGGCGGGGTTGGAACTACAGATCCCGGCATGCTCGGCGCGCCCTCAGACTGCCGGGCATGATGCGGCGCACGCCGGGAGTTGTAGTTCCTCTCCCACCGAACGGCCGTTGGCGGCCACCGCGCTAATACAATACTGTCGGGGCGGCGGGCGCTTCCCTCTCAGCCCCCCGGAATTATTCACATGTTTAAAGATACGGTTCTAATCACGGTCGAAGCGAATTTAAACGACAGCGGGCGGGTTGGGCGTTTTCCAGTCTGTGTGTGTGTGTCTCTCTCTCCTGACTGAAGCGGGCGGCCGGGCAGTGGGTGACGTCGGCGACTGGTGACGTCAGCAGCGGAGGGTGGGGGGGGGCAACCTGCCTGAGTGACGTAAGTGTAGTTCCCGGACCCGCCGGCCGCCGCCCGCCAGACCGCGGCTGACGTCACTGACGAACTACAACAACCGCAATGCAGCGGGGCGGCGGCCCGAGTGGCGATCCGTTTGTGACGTCAGCGCGCCGGGGGGGAGGGGCATTGGGAGGGTGTAGTTTCTTGTCGTCGCCCTGCGGCGCCGGCCAGAGCGGGGGGTGACGTCACCGGAGGACTACAAGCCTACCACAATGCGTGGCGGGAACAGGCAGGACGGCTTGTGACGTCACTGTAGTTTCCGGCCACGCCGGCCGCCGCCGGCCAGACCGGAGCCGACGTCACCCGCGGACTACAAGGACCACAATGCAGCGGGGCGGAGCTGAGACGTGGCTGTTTGTGACGGCACGCAGGGAGGCTGCGCGCGCGTGCGCGTGTGGGGATTGTAGTTTCCGGCGCCGCCGGCCGCCGCCCGCCAGACAGGAGGTGACGTCGGCGGAGGACTACAAGTCCCAGGAGTCCGCGGGCCGGCGAAGAGCGAAGGGGGAGAGAGAGAGAGAGAGAGAGAGCCGGAGAATGGCGGAGCGGGAGCGGGAGCGGGAGGCCGGCTCCCTGCGGCACTGCGTGGCCCAGCTGCGGCCCCCGGCCCCCGCCCAGCCCCAGGCCCAGGCTCAGGCCCAGGCCGGCCGCCGGCTCCGCGCCCTGCTCGCGCTGCGCTGCAAACACCTGAAGGAGCCGGGCGGCGCCGAGCGCTTCCGGCGGGGCGGCGGCCTGAGGGCCCTGCTGGGGCTGCTGCAGGGGGCGGGGGGCCCGGGACCGGGGGCCGCCGGCAGGGAGCTGGAGCTCGGACTCAGCATCCTCGGAAACTGCTGCACCCAGGAGGGGGCGCGGCGGGAGGTGAGGGCGGGGCCATGGAGGAGGGGCTAGGGAGAGAGGGCAGGGGAGGGGCCTGGGGCCATGGAGGAGGGGCTAGGGAGAGAGGGGAGGGGCCTGGGACCATGGAGGAGGGGCCTGGGGCCATGGAGGAGGGGCTAGGGAGCGAGGGGAGGGGCCTGGGGCCATGGAGGAGGGGCTAGGGAGAGAGGGGAGGGGCCTGGGGACATGGAGGAGGGGCTAGGGAGAGAGGGGATGGGCCTGGGGCCATGGAGGAGGGGCTATGGAGAGAGGGGAGGGGCCTGCGGCCTTGGAGAAGGGGAGGGGCCTGGGGCCATGGAGGAGGGGCTAGGGAGAGAGGGGAGGGGCCTGGGGCCATGGAGGAGGGGCTAGGGAGAGAGGGGAGAAGGGGGGCCATGGAGGAGGGGCTAGGGAGAGAGGGGAGGGGCCTGGGGACATGGAGGAGGGGCTAGGGAGAGAGGGGAGGGGCCTGGGGACATGGAGGAGGGGCTAGGGAGAGAGGGGAGGGGCCTGGGGCCATGAAGGAGGGGCTAGGGAGAGAGGGGAGGGGCCTGGGGCCATGGAGGAGGGGCTAGGGAGAGAGGGGAGGGGCCTGGGGCCATGGAGGAGGGGCTAGGGAGAGAGTGGAGGGGCCTGGGGCCATGGAGGAGGGGCTAGGGAGAGGGGAGGGGAGGGGCCTGGAGCCATGGAGGAGGGGCTAGGGGGGGAGGGGAGGGGCCTGGGGCCATGGAGGAGGGGCTAGGGAGAGGGAGGAGGGGCCTGGGGCCATGGAGGAGGGGCTAGGGGGGGAGGGGAGGGGCCTGGGGCCATGGAGGAGGGGCTAGGGAGAGAGGGGAGGGGCCTGGGGCCATGGAGGAGGGGCTAGGGAGGGAGGGGAGGGGCCTGGGGCCATGGAGGAGGGGCTAGGGAGAGAGGGCAGGGGAGGGGCTTGGGGCCATGGAGGAGGGGCTAGGGAGAGAGGGGAGGGGCCTGGGGCCATGGAGGAGGGGGGAGGGAGGGGAGGGGCCTGGGGCCATGGAGGAGGGGCTAGGGAGAGAGGGGAGGGGCCTGGGGCCATGGAGGAGGGGCTAGGGAGGGGAGGGGCCTGGGGCCATGGAGGAGGGGCTAGGGAGAGAGGGGAGGGGCCTGGGGCCATGGAGGAGGGGCCTGGGGCCATGGAGGAGGGGCTAGGGAGAGAGGGGAGGGGCCTGGGGCCATGGAGGAGGGGCTAGGGAGAGAGGGGAGGGGCCTGGGGCCATGGAGGAGGGGCTAGGGAGAGAGGGGAGGGGCCTGGGGCCATGGAGGAGGGGCCTGGGGCCATGGAGGAGGGGCTAGGGAGAGAGGGGAGGGGCCTGGGGCCATGGAGGAGGGGCTAGGGAGAGAGGGGAGGGGCCTGGGGCCATGGAGGAGGGGCTAGGGAGAGAGGGGAGGGGCCTGGGGCCATGGAGGAGGGGCTAGGGAGAGAGGGGAGGGGCCTGGGGCCATGGAGGAGGGGCTAGGGAGAGAGGGGAGGGGCCTGGGGCCATGGAGGTGGGGCTAGGGAGAGAGGGGAGGGGCCTGGGGCCATGGAGGAGGGGCTATGGACAGGGGAGGTGGGAGGGAACAGCGGGAGGGGGAGGGGCATAGAGCGGGGGGGAGGCCATCGGGGAGCGGCGGGGCCTGGAGGGAGAGGGGAGGGGCTAGGGAGAGGGGAGGGGAGGAGCCATAGGGGAGGGGTGAGAAGGAGGGGCCATGGAGGAGGAGGAGGGACCATGAGTGAGGGGAGGGGGAGAAGCGATGTGGTGAGGGGCAGGGCCTGGGGAGGGGGGAGGGGCTTCGGGAGAGGGGAGGAGCTTGGGGAGAAGGGCAGTGTTAGAGAGAGGGGGCGGCCTTATGGAGATGAGGTGGGTCTTGGAGGGGTGTGGCCATGGGGTGAGGGGTGGAAATTGAGGTGAGGGGGAGGAGCTATGGGTGGGGCCATGGGTAGAGGGTGTGGAGCTTGAGGATAGGGGAGGAGCTTCGGGCGAGGCATGAGTGGGCGGGGCTTCGGGGAGAGTGGGTGGGTCAGTGATGGGCGGGGCCAGGGAAGGAGCCACAGTGGGGGAGGGGTCTTGGGGAGAAAGGATGGGGCTTGGGGGAAGGGGAAGAGCCCACTCTGCGGGGCGGGGGTCAAGGGGGAAGAGCCCACTCGGGGGGGGTGTAGAAAGGGGAAGAGCCCACTCGGTGGGGGGGGGGGGGATAGAAAGGGGAAGAGCCCACTCGGTGGGGGGGGGGGGATAGAAAGGGGAAGAGCCCACTCGGTGGGGGGGGGGGGGGTGTAGAAAGGGGAAGAGCCCACTCGGTGGGGGGGGGGGGATAGAAAGGGGAAGAGCCCACTCGGTGGGGGGGGGGGGATAGAAAGGGGAAGAGCCCACTCGGTGGGGGGGGGGGGATAGAAAGGGGAAGAGCCCACTCTGCGGGGCGGGGGGGAAGGGGAAGAGCCCACTCTGGGGGGGGGGGTAGAAAGGGGAAGAGCCCACTCTGGGCGGGGAGGAGTGAGCCTACTCCAGGGGGGATCTCTGAGATGCAACTGAACCCACTCTAATCGTCTCTCATCTCTCTGTTCCAGGTGGGGAAGCTGGGCGGGATCCCCCCTCTGGGTAAGAGTCACTTCAATCTGTTTGGTTGGTTGGCGCCGCGATCTATTTCATCCCTCCACTCGCCCAGAGGTTACTGCCCCTCCGACAGTGCGGCACTCCCTCAGTACTGCCCCTCCGACAGTGCGGTGCTTCCTCAGTACTGCCCCTCCGACAGTGCGGCACTCCCTCAGTACTGCCCCTCCGACAGTGCAGCACTCCCTCAGTACTGCCCCTCCGACAGTGCAGCGCTCCCTCAGTACTGCCCCTCCGACAGTGCAGCGCTCCCTCAGTACTGCCCCTCCGACAGTGCACCGCTCCCTCAGTACTGCCCCTCCAACAGTGCCGCACTCCCTCAGTACTGCCCCTCCGACAGTGCAGCGCTCCCTCAGTACTGCCCCTCCGACAGTGCGGCGCTCCCTCAGTACTGCCCCTCCGACAGTGCAGCACTCCCTCAGTACTGCCCCTCCGACAGTGCGGCGCTCCCTCAGTACTGCCCCTCCGACAGTGCAGCACTCCCTCAGTACTGCCCCTCCGACAGTGCAGCGCTGGCTCATAGAAACATAGAAAATCATGCAACTTCAGTACCCCTTTCCTGCTTTCTCTCCATAACCCTTGATCCCTTTAGCCGTAAGGACTACATCTAACTCCCTTTTGAATATATTTAGTGAATTGGCCTCAACAACTCTCTGTGGTAGAGAATTCCACAGGTTCACAACTCTCTGAGTGAAGAAGTTTCTCCTCATCTCGGTCCTAAATGGCTTACCCCTTATCCTTAGACTGTGACCCCTGGTTCTGGACTTCCCCAACATCGGGAACATTCTTCCTGCATCTAACCTGTCCAAACCCGTCAGAATTTTATATGTTTCTATGAGATCCTCTCTCATCCTTCTAAATTCCAGTGAATATAAGCCCAGTCGATCCAGTCTCTCCTCATATGTCAGTCCTGCCATCCCGGGAATCAGTCTGGTGAACCTTCGCTGCACTCCCTCAATAGCAAGAATGTCCTTCCTCAGATTAGGAGACCAAAACTGAACACAATATTCCAGGTGAGACCTCACCAAGGCCCTGTACAACTGCAGCAAGACCTCCCTGCTCCTATACTCAAATCCCCTCGCTATGAAGGCCAACACACCATTTGCTTTCTTCACCGCCTGCTGTACCTGCATGCCAACCTTCAATGACTGATGTACCATGACACCCAGGTCTCGTTGCACCTCCCCTTTTCCTAATCTACCACCATTTCAGATAATCTGCTTTCGTGTTTTTGCCTCCAAAGTGGATAACCTCACATTTATCCACATTATACTGCATCTGCCATGCATTTGCCCACTCACCTAACCTGTCCAAGTCACCCTGCAGCCTCTTAGCGTCCTCCTCACAGCTCACACCGCCACCCAGCTTAGTGTCATCCGCAAACTTGGGAGTTATTGCATTCAATTCCTTCGTCCAAATCATTAATGTATATTGTAAATAGCTGGGGTTCCAGCACTGAACCCTGCGGTACCCCACTAGTCACTGCCTGCCATTCTGAAAAGGACCCGTTTATTCCTACTCTTTGCTTCCTGTCTGCCAACCAGTTCTCTATCCACGTCAATACATTGCCCCCAATACCATGTGCTTTAATTTTGCACACTAATCTCTTGCGTGGGACACTCCCTCAGTACTGCCCCTCCGACAGTGCGGCACTCCCTCAGTACTGCCCCTCCGACAGTGCGGCACTTCCTCAGTACTGCCCCTCCGACAGTGCGGCGCTCCCTCAGTACTGCCCCTCCGACAGTGCGGCGCTCCCTCAGTACTGCCCCTCCGACAGTGCGGCACTCCCTCAGTACTGCCCCTCCGACAGTGCGGCACTCCCTCAGTACTGCCCCTCCGACAGTGCGGCACTCCCTCAGTCCTGCCCCTCCGACAGTGCGGCGCTCCCTCAGTACCGCCCCTCCGACAGTGCGATGCTCCCTCAGTACTGCCCCTCCCACAGTGCGGCACTCCCTCAGTCCTGCCCCTCCGACAGTGCGGCGCTCCCTCAGTCCTGCCCCTCCGACAGTGCGGCGCTCCCTCAGTACCGCCCCTCCGACAGTGCGGCACTCCCTCAGTACCACCCCTCCGACAGTGCGGCACTTCCTCAGTACCGCCCCTCCGACAGTGCGGTGCTCCCTCAGTACTGCCCCTCCGACAGTGCACCGCTCCCTCAGTACTGCCCCACCGACAGTGCGGCGCTCCCTCAGTACTGCCCCTCCGACAGTGCCGCACTCCCTCAGTACTGCCCCTCCGACAGTGCAGCGCTCCCTCAGTACTGCCCCTCCGACAGTGCGGCGCTCCCTCAGTACTGCCCCTCCGACAGTGCAGCACTCCCTCAGTACTGCCCCTCCGACAGTGCGGCGCTCCCTCAGTACTGCCCCTCCGACAGTGCAGCACTCCCTCAGTACTGCCCCTCCGACAGTGCAGCGCTGGCTCATAGAAACATAGAAAATCATGCAACTTCAGTACCCCTTTCCTGCTTTCTCTCCATAACCCTTGATCCCTTTAGCCGTAAGGACTACATCTAACTCCCTTTTGAATATATTTAGTGAATTGGCCTCAACAACTCTCTGTGGTAGAGAATTCCACAGGTTCACAACTCTCTGAGTGAAGAAGTTTCTCCTCATCTCGGTCCTAAATGGCTTACCCCTTATCCTTAGACTGTGACCCCTGGTTCTGGACTTCCCCAACATCGGGAACATTCTTCCTGCATTTAACCTGTCCAAACCCGTCAGAATTTTATATGTTTCTATGAGATCCTCTCTCATCCTTCTAAATTCCAGTGAATATAAGCCCAGTCGATCCAGTCTCTCCTCATATGTCAGTCCTGCCATCCCGGGAATCAGTCTGGTGAACCTTCGCTGCACTCCCTCAATAGCAAGAATGTCCTTCCTCAGATTAGGAGACCAAAACTGAACACAATATTCCAGGTGAGACCTCACCAAGGCCCTGTACAACTGCAGTAAGACCTCCCTGCTCCTATACTCAAATCCCCTCGCTATGAAGGCCAACACACCATTTGCTTTCTTAACCGCCTGCTGTACCTGCATGCCAACCTTCAATGACTGATGTACCATGACACCCAGGTCTCGTTGCACCTCCCCTTTTCCTAATCTACCACCATTTCAGATAATCTGCTTTCGTGTTTTTGCCTCCAAAGTGGATAACCTCACATTTATCCACATTATACTGCATCTGCCATGCATTTGCCCACTCACCTAACCTGTCCAAGTCACCCTGCAGCCTCTTAGCGTCCTCCTCACAGCTCACACCGCCACCCAGCTTAGTGTCATCCGCAAACTTGGGAGTTATTGCATTCAATTCCTTCGTCCAAATCATTAATGTATATTGTAAATAGCTGGGGTTCCAGCACTGAACCCTGCGGTACCCCACTAGTCACTGCCTGCCATTCTGAAAAGGACCCGTTTATTCCTACTCTTTGCTTCCTGTCTGCCAACCAGTTCTCTATCCACGTCAATACATTGCCCCCAATACCATGTGCTTTAATTTTGCACACTAATCTCTTGCGTGGGACACTCCCTCAGTACTGCCCCTCCGACAGTGCGGCACTCCCTCAGTACTGCCCCTCCGACAGTGCGGCACTCCCTCAGTACTGCCTCTCCGACAGTGCGGCGCTCCCTCAGTACTGTCCCTCCGACAGTGCGGCACTTCCTCAGTACTGCCCCTCCGACAGTGCGGCACTTCCTCAGTACTGCCTCTCCGACAGTGCGGCGCTCCCTCAGTACTGCCCCTCCGACAGTGCGGCACTCCCTCAGTACTGCCCCTCCGACAGTGCGGCACTCCCTCAGTACTGCCCCTCCGACAGTGCGGCGCTCCCTCAGTACTGCCCCTCCGACAGTGCGGCGCTCCCTCAGTACTGCCCCTCCGACAGTGCGGCACTCCCTCAGTCCTGCCCCTCCGACAGTGCGGCGCTCCCTCAGTCCTGCCCCTCCGACAGTGCGGCGCTCCCTCAGTCCTGCCCCTCCGACAGTGCGGCGCTCCCTCAGTACTGCCCCTCCGACAGTGCGGCACTCCCTCAGTACTGCCCCTCCAACAGTGCGGCGCTCCCTCAGTACTGCCCCTCCGACAGTGCGGCGCTCCCTCAGTACTGCCCCTCCGACAGTGCGGCGCTCCCTCAGTACTGCCCCTCCGACAGTGCGGCGCTCCCTCAGTACTGCCCCTCCGACAGTGCGGCACTCCCTCAGTACTGCCCCTCCGACAGTGCGGCGCTCCCTCAGTACTGCCCCTCCGACAGTGCGGCGCTCCCTCAGTACTGCCCCTCCGACAGTGCGGCGCTCCCTCAGTACTGCCCCTCCGACAGTGCGGCGCTCCCTCAGTGCTGTCATAAGAGTGTCGGGCAGGATTATGGGGTTCGAGTTTGTGGATTGTGTGTGTGTGTGTCTCAAAGCCACGACTCGGAGAGCGGGGAGAGAGTCGACAGCACGGAAGCAAGCCCTTTGGCCTGTCGACCCTGCTCCCACGTTGACCCGGAGGAATGATTACAGGAACAGCTCGGTCCCGCAGTCAGGGTGAGGGGTTGTGGCTTGGTGTGAGAGTTGAGTCGCTTCTTGTGTCTTCCCTGATTACAGTTGCCATATTGAAAGGATTTAACGTGACCAGTGTGCAGAACCGGGCAGCACGAGCCCTGGGCAACCTGGCTCTTGAGGGAGAGAATTCAGTCACCATTCATGAATCAGGTGGGTCTGTCAGTCACCTCCCCCCCGACTGGTCCTCTTTCCCCCCCCCACCCTCTATCTCCCCCCCCCCCCCCCCAGATATTAACCCTCTCTCTCCTCCCCCGATATTAACCCTCTCTCTCCCCCCCCGATATTAACCCTCTCTCCCTCCCCCGATATTAACCCTCTCTCTCCTCCCCCGATATTAACCCTCTCTCTCCCCCCAGATATTAACCCTCTCTCCCTCCCCCGATATTAACCCTCTCTCTCCTCCCCCGATATTAACCCTCTCTCTCCTCCCCCGATATTAACCCTCTCTCTCCTCCCCCGATATTAACCCTCTCTCTCCTCCCCCGCTATTAACCCTCTCTCTCCTCCCCCGATATTAACCCTCTCTCTCCCTCCCCCGCCCTCTCTCCTCCCCCGATATTAACCCTCTCTCTCCTCCCCCGATATTAACCCTCTCTCTCCTCCCCCGATATTAACCCTCTCTCTCCTCCCCCGATATTAACCCTCTCTCTCCCTCCCCCGCCCTCTCTCCCTCCCCCGCCCTCTCTCCCTCCCCCGCCCTCTCTCCCTCCCCCGCCCTCTCTCCCCTCCCCCGCCCTCTCTCCCTCCCCCCGCCCTCTCTCCCTCCCCCGCCCTCTCTCCCTCCCCCGCCCTCTCTCCCTCCCCCGCCCTCTCTCCCTCCCCCGCCCTCTCTCCCTCCCCCGCCCTCTCTCCCTCCCCCGCCCTCTCTCCCTCCCCCGCCCTCTCTCCCTCCCCCCCCGATATTAACCCTCTCTCTCCTCCCCCCCCGATATTAACCCTCTCTCTCCTCCCCGATATTAACCCTCTCTCTCCCCCCCCCGATATTAACCCTCTCTCTCCTCCCCGATATTAACCCTCTCTCTCCCCCCCCGATATTAACCCTCTCTCTCCCCCCCCGATATTAACCCTCTCTCTCCCCCCGATATTAACCCTCTCTCTCCCCCCCCGATATTAACCCTCTCTCTCCCCCCCCGATATTAACCCTCTCTCTCCCCCCCGATATTAACCCTCTCTCTCCCCCCCGATATTAACCCTCTCTCTCCCCCCCCGATATTAACCCTCTCTCTCCCCCCTATATTAACCCTCTCTCTCCCCCCCCGATATTAACCCTCTCTCTCCTCCCCCGATATTAACCCTCTCTCCCCCCCCCGATATTAACCCTCTCTCCCCCCCCCGATATTAACCCTCTCTCCCCCCCCCGATATTAACCCTCTCTCTCCTCCCCCGAT